>NW_027555514.1:198710010-198965010 GCF_003287225.1 Phascolarctos cinereus
TTATTTACTGGGGTTTGGATAATTTACTTTTTTTTTAATATAAATTTATTTATTTTTAGTTTTTAACATTCACTTCCACAAGTTTTTGAGTTCCAAATTTCTCACCCCTCCCCCAGAACCAAAATGGCATGCATTCTGAATACCCCTTCCCTTAGTCTGCCTTCTCTTCTATCTCTCCCCCCTCCCTTCTATTATCCCCTTCCCCTTCTATTTTCCTGTAGAGCAGGATAGACTTCTGCACCCCATTTCCTATATTTCTTATTTGCCAGTTGCATGTGAAAACATTTTTTTAAAACATGTGTTTTTAAAACTTTGAGTTCCAAATTTTCTCCCTTCCTCCTTCCCCACCCACCCTCACTGAAAAGGCAAGCAACTCAATATAGGTTGTACATGTGCAGTTATGCAAAACACTTCCATAGTAGACATGATGTGAAAAACTAACTCTATTTCCCTTAATCCTATGCTGCCCTCCCATTTATTCTATTCTTTCTTTTGACCCTGTCCATCCTCAGAAGTATTTGCTTCTGATTACCCTCTTTCCCAGTCTGCCCTCCTCTCTATCATCCCCCTGCTCTCTTATCCCCTTCTCCCTCTATTTTCCTGTAGGGTAAGACAGATTTCCACACCCAATTGAATGTGTGTGTTATTCCCTCCTTAAGCCAAATCCTATGAGAATAAGATTCCCTCATTCCCTCTCAACTTCCCCCTTTTCCCCTCCACTGTGAGAGACTTTTCTTTTCTGGTTTTTTTTTTTGGTGAGATAATTTACCCCATTCTACTTCTCCCTTTCTTCTCCAAGTATCATCCTCTCTCATCCCTTAATTTTATTCTCCAGATATGACCCGTTAGCCTTCAATTCACTCTGTGCCCTCTATCTATGTATCTATCTATATATATATACATACATATATATATATATATTTTTTTTTCCTTCAACTACCCTAATACTGACAAAGTTCTCATGAGTTACACATATCATCTTTCCATGCAGGAATGTCAACAGTTCACTCTTAATAAGTCTCTTACGATTTCACTTTCCAGATTAATGTAAGGTACTATCAGGTTAGATGCACTATTAAGACACTGTAAGGTACTATCAAGATGAAAAGGTCTTGTGTAAAAACCAATCTGAATAAGGTTTCTATCTCATTCCCTCCTTTTCACACACAGAGCAATCAATTACCAGTTTTATAGATTTTAGCATTCAACAATAACCCACATTCTTACAATTTTCATAAGTGATAGCCAAATTGTTTTAGCTGTAACCAAATTATTTTAAGTTACTTGGCATGACTGATACAAAAGTTTGTTAGTTTGAAACTTAAAACAAACCCATTACCAATCAGATGACTTGAATTTTGTTGAATGCCTTTCCAAATTACTTTACATAGAAAACTGGCATTTCATCATTAACATGCTAAAGCTACAACTTTTAAAAGAGCAGGCTTACCCAAGTTTGGAGGCTGGCTGGCTTCTTACTTTATACTACCTTGACCCATGTCACTTTCCTCTCTCCCCACAGCTGCTGGAGGTGGAAGTGGGGTGTGGGATGGTGAGCAGGATGCACTGAACCTGAGTGACACTTCCAGGCTTTCTGGGTGGGCTATGTGGAGCCCAGGGACATTGCCAGCGAAGCCCCAATATAACTGCTTCCCCTCTCCCCTCCTTCCTTTGACTAGGTGAAGGAGGGGGACTCAAACTCCCTGCTGTTCTCCAGCACTCTCTTTTCTTAGTCTGGTCTGGGATGAGAGGGGTTAACAAGAAAACTTGGGGCTGTTTGCACTTCCCACACTGAGATACCCTCTTGACTCAAGGGAAGGGTGTGCGGGAAAGGGAGTAAATGGGAATGTTAGGAGGCATTTCAAAACTCCTTGATAATCAATCTCAAAACCTCCAGAATCTGCTAAGATGTTTTTAGTTGTTCCAACTTTTCACTTAAGGGAAAAAAATGATTTTGAACGTTTACAATTTTTCTTGGTCCTCTAGATCGTATTGATTATTAATTTGATTTTTCCTTTTCCTTTTCAAGGTCTTGGAAACTGAGATTTTTTCCAGTTCTAACCTAGGGGCAAATCTTAGGGAACTTCTGCTGAGAGGAAGTCCTCCCCAGCTTCAAGGATCTGGTTGCCATGAGGCTGGAAGAGAAGGGGAGTCCTGCAGGCAGAGGAATGGGGACAGGGAGTCCCTCCATGAAGGAGGATCCTGGGGTGTAGTAAGCCTCAGGAAACTAAAACGGCACCTGAAGTTTTCCCAATTCCTTAGCATCCTAGAGAATTGGGTATCTCTACAAGATAGGGCATCACCCATGTGGTGGAAGGTCTGCCTTCATTTGAGAAAGCTTCATAACCATCTGAGCCAAATGGAACCTGAGAGCATCAGGCCCAAAAGGCCTCTTCAAGCCTTCCTGGGTTCTTGGAGAGTGACCCCAACTGCAGAGCAAAAGAAATGGATTGAGAGAGAGGAGGCTTGAGGGGGTCAGACAATTCCCCATAAAGGGCCACCAATATGTTGTGGTTTAGGGTGCTAGGACCTCCAAAATATAAGGGTACAGGGCAGGTTGCCCTCAAAAGAATTTGATCACTCAAGCCTTTCAGTCAGAGACAAGGTTTATTGTGTCACCAATACAAGTGGGCAGGATTCTAAGAATTTATGCGATTTAATGGGGATGAGATTGATATTTTTAGATAGAAAATACTATGGGAAGAAGATTTGGATGGCATTAAGGAAGGGTAAAGTGGCTTGGATGCTCCAGAGGTAGCAGAGAAGGGGTCTAAATGGGATGAAGGAGTATCAAGTAGATAATTAAGCAATCAAGGTGGGTTGGGGTGGGCCAGATGCCTTCTGCAGAGGCACCAATGATTTGGGTTACTGAAATGTATGGGGAAATTCAGGGACTGGGTTGCTTTCAAAGACATGGTCTTTTTCTTTTAAGGGTTCAGATCCCATTCTCATCAGCCCAAAGTTTGCAATTCAGTCAGATAAAACAACTGATACTTCTAACATGGCATAGTTCTTACTTTATGTAAGATATATTTATGGAGGAAGCATACATGAGGAATTATTATTTTGTTGCCCTTTGGAAGGGCACACAGTAAGGGAACATATATCTATATCTATGTCTTGATGAATTTCTCACAAATGAAGGTTGACAGTAGGAAAATTGCATTTGAGTTTCTATACATAGTGATGGAGCAATGATCGGCATGAATGTTGGATTTGTAGTAAAAATTAAAGCTAGTGGCAATGAACATATCACTTTTACTCACTGCATGATCCATCTGAAGGCACTCAGAGCCAAAAAAATATCACTAAAGTTAGACATTGTTTCTTGAGATGTTGAGGTTTAGGGGCTTAGGCGTTCTGGTATCCCAAAATTACAGCACATGAGGCCTGCCTGAAAGAATTCGACCCAAGCCTTCTTTCAGCCAAAGACAAGGTTTATCATATTGGGCAGATTCTTAAGGAGCCTGAACATTAGTGAGCTATTGGCTAGATTTTAAGAATCTCAGTTCCTTAACGGAGACAAGATGGACCTTATATACAGAAAGACTGTGGGGGAGATCTAGGAGTGGCCAAGTATCAGGGACTGTGAGGTAATAGAATGCCAGGGCCATGTGGCCAAGGGAGAATGGAGCCTAGCTGCAATGAAGGATGGGAAATGGGGGGGCATGGGGAGATAAGACAATGGAGAGCTAGGCTTCGTTTAGGGTAACAGAGAATTGGGAGATTAGCCACAATGAAAGGCCAATTGATGGGATTATAGCCTCAGGCAAAGCCAGAGATTTGGCCATGGGGGAAAGTTCAGGGTTTTTCCTTTTTGGGGTCTAGATCCCTCCTCATCAGAGATACTATCAAAACCATTAACTTCATTAAAAGCCTAACCCTCAACAATCCTTTATTTTCAAACCTTTGGAAAGACTTGGACTCTGCAGCTTATTACTCCATGCAGAGGTGAGGTGGCTCAAGACTGCTAAATTTAAACAGATTATTGAAACTGAAAGATGAAGCTGTTATATTTTTGACTGAGCAGAAATTTCATTTTGCTAATTTTTTTTTCATATTGACTTATGGCTGAATGCAATGCTGAAATAGTGAAGCCCTCTCAGTGTAGGATAGGAGCTGACCCCTCCCTACATTTCTCAGAAGCTGCCTGGCTGAGAAAGCACTGTTACAAGTAGATCAGGTGACAGAGTCAGATACTGTTCACCCAGATTCTCTTCCTCCCCAGACCCCCCTCCCTAGTTGTTAAGCAAACCCTTCCTTGTTTCTTGCCCTTTTTGTCCTTTCTTCCCTCCTTGCTGGGGAGAAGTTCTTCCCCTTAGAATGTGAGCTTCAAAGCCCAGTCAAGGGGAAGAAGAGCCAATGAGTGGGTGGGGGGTTCTGCTTTATGGTCTATATAAACTTGTTCGGAGCTTTACACCCTTGCACTTTCTCACTGACGCCACCTTGAGTGACACAGAGAGTGTCCTTTCTCACAAGAAAGCAATAAAACTCCTTTTTGCCTTTCTTAAGAACAGTCTCTCACTGGTTATTACAAGGGGGTCACAAACACCCCACACGTGGCTTTCAAAACTGTTCTGTAAGAAATTTTCAAAAAACTCAATGATTCAAACATGTTGCTTCAAGGAAAAAAATTGTAATATATTTTTGTTAGAAGATAAAATTGAAGGTTTCACTAAAAAAGTGATATGGAAGAATAGGATAGAAAATGGTTCTTTAGAAATGTTTATAGCTAGAGCTGATTTTATAATTGAAAACAACATTCCCAAAGATTTAATTGTAAGAGTTATAATTGATCATCTGAAGTGCTTGGACACACAGGTTTAGAAATACTTCCCTTCAAATTTTGATTCTAAAAAACTACATTGGGTTCTTAAACCATACTCACTTGAAATTTTAAAAAGTGAGTCATCTGCCATTACACAGTTGTGTGGGACAGAGACCACTTACTCAAAAATTAAAAAAAAAAACAAAACTTAGATACCTTGAAAGTAGAAAGGAGTTTATTGCTTTCTCATGAAAAAGGGTACCCCCTTAGTCACCATTGTGGGCCAGGAGAATACGAATTCGCTATAGAAACCAAGACTTATTTATGCCCTAACAGGAGTCTCTCCTCCCTAACCCTCTTCCCCTTATCCCATTGGCAGGGCTTTCAGGGGGCACAATCTTTTCAGGGAAATCTAGAACAAAGGTATTTACACAAGTTTTCCCAGAGACAAGAAAAGGTGGGAAGTTTTTGCAAGGGCTCTTAACCACAGGGTCTGAGCAGGGGAGGGTTTTGAAAGCAACAATCAAGAATTATTAATAAGAACTATTGACTTTTGAGGAGGCTTCATTTCTGAGAGATCATCTCTCACAATTCCCTCCTCTCATTTCTTACAATTTGAAGCCTCATCATGCCTTACTAAATCTTAATAACCGTCAAGGTGGTCTCGGACTGGCACCTAACCGTGACTCTTCACCTTGATTTCTCCTTTCCCTTCTATCTTAACCAAGGGGTACAAGGAGTCTTGCACACAGGGGAGGCACACTGGGAGGAGGATAACAACAATTTCCCTCAAATTTTACAATCTAAGAGTTTTAGAAATACAATACAATTTAGAAACAGTAATAATTTTGTAACACAAACAATAAACTTCAGGTAACATCAATTGCATTTCCATATTATCACATACTGAAATTATCACTCTTATGGTACCTTTAACATTTGGCAGTCTTGACAACTCTAACTATTACATATTCCACATCTTAACATATGCATTCTTCTCTAATTGTACTTCAGAAATTGAATCTTTTACATATGATAAATTCAAACAATGATTTTACTCTTACTTAGGCCATGAGATGACTACAAATTCAGATCAACTCACCTACTTCATTTACTGACCACTTGCTCTAATCAGAGAAATCTACTATAAGAGGGAAAGACCTGTGTCTCCACCTACAGGATCACATCCCCTCTGGGTGCTTGTGCCATCTCTCTCAGATGCTGATTTTAATGCAGACAACTGTACCCAAATTCAAACTCAAAACAAAATTAATTGTAGTGCCAAGAGCCTTTTACCTTAAACAGATAATTTCACTAATTATGGCTTAAAGCCAAATATGCTTAATTTTACTCCCATGGAGTTGCAATAATCAATAAAATTTTACCAGGACTCGCATCTCAAATTTAAGCTTGTCCCAGTGTACAAGCCAATCATTAGAAACTTGCAACTTCTCAGCAAGCCAAGTTTGTTGTTTAGGAACTGCAAGTTCTTTCCTCAGGGATGATGTACTCTGTTTTGTCTGTTCCTTCTTACTTTCCTCTACCCTGGCCACATACATTTCTTTGGGCCATTTCCAGCAACTCATCTAAAGGTCTATTCTGCCAATTCTCCAACTTTTGCAACTTTTTATGAATATCTGGCCAGGAGTTAGTTGCAAGATATACTCTCAATAAACTTTGTGCAGTTGAGTCCTCAAGTTCTAACCCTGAAAACTTCCTCATGTTGTCCTTCAGCCTGTCTAAAGAGGCAGAAGGAGTTTCCTCTTTTTTCCTGTTTGATCCCATATCTTATTCACGTTCTGGCTTTTAGGGACAGCATTTCTAATTCCCTATAATTTCCTCATGTTCTTTCTATAGGCCAGGTTGTTATGGTCCCCATTTGGGTCTACAAGGGGGAACTTCTCTTCTCCCCTTGGTTCCCCTTGTGCTATCGAGTGGCCAGCATCCCAGGCCTTCATCGCCACCCCCGAATCTGATCTTCTTCTTCCCTAGTGAGTAAGATATCTAATATCACCACCATTTTCTCCCCAAATATACAAATTAGGTCCTAAAAACTGATTGACCTGATCAGTGAGCCCTGAGGGGTCCTCAATTAACTTCTTCATATCCTTCTTAAAATTCCTTATCCCTGAGCTATTATGGGGAGCATTCACATGCTCAATTCCTCCTTGAGCTAAAGGAATCTCTTTCAATGGGAACTCCCTGGTGGTGCTAGAAGTAGGTAGTGGAAAGTTCTCTTGGTCTTTGAGTAACTGCTTTAGTTCTCAGCAGAGAGGGGCAGGGCCGAGCTGTGGCTTCCCTCAGATCAATCAGTTCCTCCCAGGGAGGAGCTAATCTTGGTGCCTTTGCTTTCCGACCCCCCATATCCCAAGGAGGACTGTTTCTGCCCTCTTCTAGGCATTATGTTAGGCACCTTCCAATCATAACAAATTTCAGATCCATACATTTTCCCAATTTACCTTAGTGCCAAACAGTGTACCATCACATTTCATTTAAAATATTACCAGAATGAATTAAATTACCTTTTGGTTGTGTTCTGGCACACAAAAACTTTTCTCTTTCATGGGAGTCAGAAAAGATTAGGTGCCAAATCTTTTACTCTCATAAACCTTCCTGCCTTCCTTCTACCTATTTATCCCTCTGCACATACCTTTACATAGGAACACCTGGTCACACCACAAACACAAACACAAAAACAGACATCCTACAAATTGTAAAATCTTCAAGTCCTCAAATCATATTATCTTTCCCTTGATACTTTGGCCAAGTCCAATTTGCTATCCTCCAGGACATCAGGAAAGGAACTATGTTCCTGACCACCCACTTTTGGATGTCCCCATGGCTTACCAGTTCTTTCCCGTTAAGACTCACCGTGTCTTCCCATGAGGTGGAGGCTCACTAGCTCTTGTCCTCTTTTGAGAATTCAATGATCTTGCCCCCTTACGGAAGGGGAGGCTGGCTAGATCTTGCCGAGTCCTCACTAGTTCTTGCATTCTGTAGAAAGCTCACCAATCTTGCCTTCTTACCTCCCTAGGCTCAGCCTTGTTTCCCCTCCTCCCTGGTCACCCAGAGACTCACTAGCTTTTGCCCTCTTTACAGGGGCTCACCAATCTTGCCTTTCCTGGGCCTGTGTGTACAAACTTATGGACTGATTCAAATTCTTCATATTCTTCAGCAGGTGGTGTTTCGTGTTCCATTTCCGAGGTTTCTGTTTTCAGGTATCTGTCTTTCTTCGGGTCCATTCCTTAAAAGTGAAAGGAAACTCCCCTGTCCAAGGACTGCCTGAGAGGCCCTTCTCAGATAAGAAAGGAAATAGCTGACAAGTCCCCAACTGTGTGGGACAGAGACCACTTACTCAAAAATAAAGAAAAAAAAACCCAAAGACTTAGATACCTTGAAAGTAGAAAAGTGTTTATTGCTTTCTCATGAGAAAGGGTACCCCCTTAGTCGCCATTGTGGGCCACAAGAGTACAAATTCACTATAGAAACCAAGGCTTACTCATACCCTCATGGGAGTTCCTCCTCCCTAATCCTCTTCCCCTTATCCCATTGGCAGATCTTTCAGGGGGCACAATCATTTCAGGGAAATCTAGAAGTAAGGTAGTTACACAAGTTTGCCCAGAGACAAGAAAAGGCAGAAGTTTTTGCAAGGACTCTTAACCACAGGGTCTGAGAGGCGGAGGATTTTGAAAGCAACAATGAAGAACTATTAATAAGAAGTATTGACCTTTGAGGAGGCTTCACTTCTGAGAGATCATCTCTCACACATTCAAGAAGAATTTAATGAGTTAGTAAGAGATACAGCTTTAAAACCTGAGTTGCCTAAAAAATCTTTAAATGAATTTTGGATTGGGATTAGGACAGAATTTCCAACAATTTCTGAAATGGTCCTAAACATACTTCTGCCATTTTCTAATACATATTTATTCAAAGTGGCTTTCTCAGCATTGACGATTATAAAATCAAAACATTGTTCAACCATGAAAAATGTTGAAGATACACTATGTCCAGCAGTATCAAATATTCAGCCAAGATTTAATTCTTTATGTAAAAATAAACAAACATCCATCTCATTAGTATGTAAATTTGCTTTTGTCTTTAATAAATGGTAAAATTATATGCATATCAAAGAATTGTTTTAAAATTAATTTCTTTATGATTTATTATCAGTAAATGTTTGATTTGTGTACAAACGTTATGTACCTATATGTCCAGGTCGCATAAAAATTTCATAGGCAAAAAGGAGTCGTCAGAGTTTAATGGAGAAAGCCTTGAACAAGATAATCTCTAATTCCCCTCCAACTCAGTCTGTGATCCTGTTAGGGGTCTTTATTACATTATTATAAGAAATCTGGACTGACTGAGGTGAAGATGTAAGAGAAATAGGAGAAATGGTCTGAATGCTGGGGCAGCCCAATCAGGTGGGGTCTGTTATGTCAGGGAAACTAGTTATTCATTAGATACAGTAAAACATTGAGTAGCTCTAGCCAAACGTGTGAGTTTGCCACGGTTTAGCATTGTCTTCACTAAGTTGTTGCTGCCCTTTGTTTGGTCTCAGACCTTTGTTACTGGGCACATTCATAGCTCCCCTGAATGATGTATTCGAAATCCCTCCCAGCTGAACTCCTTTCAGTTCAAATCTGGACTCAGACATTAAATAGCTGTGTGACCCTGGGCAAGTCACTTAACCCTGCTTGCCTCAGTCTTCTCATCTGTAACATGAGCTGGAGAAGGAAATGGCAAACCACTCCATTATCTTTGCCAAGAAAACCCCAAATGAAGTGGCAAAGAGTTGGAAATGACTGAACAATAAAAACAAGAAACTGAACTATATTCACATTTTGCTTTGTTAACCTGAAAGTTTGGTTAAAGAAGGCAAACAAGTTGGGTGATACCTGATTATATAGTTTATTCCCTTTTAGCTAGTGAATCATGTTAACATGGAAGCCAGAATGTGATTCTGACTCGGAGATTAAGCAAAATAAGAGAGGTTTTATACAGTTGAGAGTGATCAGACTCAAGATTTCTGTGTTACAAAAAATATAACCTCCGCATGTTTTTTTAACATATGGCAAGGGAAAGGAATTTTCTTAATTGAATAGGTTGTAAATGCAATAAAATAGGAGAATGTAGAAGTGTCTATTGAAATTATGGACCAAAATAAAGAACAGCCCCATTATCCAAGACAGCATCTGGTCCCAGACATCCTGGGCTTAGTGATAACGAACAGGAAGAATGCTAGTCAGTTCCATCTGGTCTTGGAAATTGCTGACACGGGAAGAGGTGTTTTTAATTCACTCAAAGAGAAAAAGATTAATTCAGGTTTTTGGCCCTTATTGGGGCTCAATTGATCTTAAATGACTATCAGCTTCTAAAGACATATATAAAATTTAACAAGGTAGTAACAAAACCACCCGGTTTGCCATTTTCTTTTCTTCTGGGCATTGAAAAACGTGTTACTGATGCTTTTTTTCTTATCATAGCTATCACTTTCCACTAATCTACCACCATCATTCCATTCTCCCAATTCAGAGAACATTATAGGGACTCATAAGGCAACATGACCATTGTAAAATATTACAGCTTTTAGAGTAGTTAGGACACTCTGTAAGCACTCCAACAGGCAGAGTACAACCTGGGACCGTTGTGACACTGGCTGAGACTCCAAATCCTGGAGACAGAATTTCTCAAACCATACTTTGTAGACTTTTATTTGCATTTTTGATATCTTCATATTTTAATGGGAAATTGTATGCAGGGATTCATTGATAAGTACTGCTGCCAATCATATTTGTCAGCATGCACAGACATTTCAACAATTGGTTTATTATATGCTCAGAGCAGAGTCTCATATTACACAAAAACCAGTTTTGAAATGAGTAACGTTTCTATAAGTGTTAACTTACAAACAATCAGGATGGATATAGTAGGAATTTTATAGAGGGAAGGTAAAAATGTATACATCAAAGAATAGGTAGAAGAAGGGGCAGATATACATCAGGTAAATTAACAAACTGATCAGCAAATACTGGAGCTAAAGTTACTGTCTCAAGCTGGAATTTTGAAAACAGAATAGGAACTGACCAGATAGAGTCAAAGCTGTAACTGATGTCTGAGCTTAATGAAGTAGGTATACTAAAGGTGAGTGAGAAATTCTTTATCACTAAGCTGAGCCAAAGTTTCACATCTCTGCTAAATTCTGGAAGCTCCAGCCTGTTACTGTCTCAGGCAAAATAGCAGCTATATTAAAATTCTCTCAGGACCCTGGTTATGTAACGGTGACTTTGGGGAAACTACTCCCTACTTGTGATCAGTGTTTGGATATCAGCCATCAATGTAACATTGGTTGTGAAAGACATAAATATGAGCTAATTCTTTGCAGTGTAATATTTTTCTATCCTGTGTGAAATAGAATGTTAGGTTGGGTCAGGTCAGGTCAGAACTCACGTTCTTGTCCTAAAGTTGTCACAAACTGCTACAGACTAAAAGTGGATGGTTTTTCCCCCCATAAAAGTTTACAAGGCAATAGAACAGTATTCAAGTAAGTATCTAAATATTTGGATAGTTAGTATTTTGGAGTTGGTTGTGAGAGGAGTCATCAGATTGGGATGGACTAGTTGCCTGGATTATTTTACTTTAAACTGCTACCATTAGTTTGTTTTCATTACAATCTAACCTCATAAACATTTGTAACCAGTTTTCTATTTCCTGGCTTTAAATCCTCTTTTAGCAATATGTAGTGTAGTCAAAAAGTCCCAGATTTGGAGTCAAAAGACTTGGGTCCAAGGCTTACCTCTGATTGCTTACCACCTTACCTTTCTCACTTAATCTCTCTAAGCCTCACTTCATTTTCAAAATGAGGAGTCTGGACCATGTGATGGTGGTGATTTTAATGACCATAATTGCTTTAATACTTAAAGTTTTGTAAAATCCTTTATACCCATGATCTCACTATATCTTCATAATAAATCTTTGAGGAATGCTATCATTCATTTGAAGAGGACCACTTAACATCAAGGATGACATCCTACCTCAACATCAATTGGATTTAAATGAGGCAGAGTGGCCCAAAGTCATCAGCTTCAGGTTTGCTTATAGAGTCGTAGAAGTCCAGTGGCAAAACAACTATTATTTTCCCCATTAAATAGGTGAGGATACCAAGGCTGAGAGATTGACTTGCCTAAGGTTACACCGCTAGTGTTTGAGGTAAGAGTCCAACCTGCACTTCCTAATGTCATTTGTCCATTTCAGTGACCAGTGAACTAGAGATTCCTCTTGGGGGTGCTGGAATGATCCAGGGTGGGCAGTAGCAGTCTTGGGTACTATTGGGGGGTGTTGAATAAAAATAAGGGGGCAATGGAAGCATAAAGAAAGTAAAGAAGAGAAGAAAGAAACTTTTGAAGAACCATTTGTACATGTTTCATCTGTTGTGTGACAGTGTTAAAGTTGTAGTGATTATGTTTTTTTTCCCAAATACGCACACAAAATGTAAGTTATAACTGCTCAGTGGTCAAGTCCACCTACAGATCTAACAAGCAAGTATTGGCTGGCAAGTGTGTTGTTCATAGTCAGGAAGGCCAGAGTGCATCGGCAAGAATATATGTGTGTAATGACTTGTTTACAATATGGTACCATACAGTTACATGATGCAATACTGAATCATCAAAATTTCAACGTAGAAAAGAACCCACAAATTTCCAATAAATTATTGAATTTAGGATATCTCATTAAAAAAGGTTTTATGTTTTTTTTTAAATGACATGCCCATAGGGGTGCTGAGCAATTTTTTTCTTTTTTAAAGGGGACAGTAGGCCAAATCAGTTTGGGAACCTCTGCATTATGCTGCCTTTCCATAGATTATGTCTAAGGTCTTTTTTCAGCAATAAATTTTATGATCTCTTAGGGTTTTAGGTGTCTGATTTGGAATTCACAAAAGAAGACATGGAGGCCCTCCTCAGCCTGAAGAGAAAGCTTTTATTGGGTAAATTAAGGAATTTACTTAGAAATAAGAGAGCTTAGCTTCCCTTCATTTTGCTTTACACAGTGTGTGTTCTTTTAATAGCAATCACTGGACATGATTGCTTGTAGCAGGGAGAAGGATATTAACACTTTCATTGCTGCAACAAAAGCCAGACCTTACCCTAGATCCCAAATGCTATTATCTATACCTAAGTGCTATTATCCCCATTTTACAGATAGGCAATCAGGTCATGTGACATGCCCAGGGTCACACAGTTAGTCAGTGTCTGGGGACAAATTTGAATTTTGGGGTTCCCAATTATGGGTCCTGCTTTCCGTGCACAGCACCAACTGAGAAATTCAAGGTGGGGTGGATTTTCATGGGGTGGGTGTTACGTTCTGTGAGGAGATTAGTATGGCTTCCAGAGGAAATCATCCAACTTGGGGGACTGGTGAAAGATCTACAGGAAACTTCCTCACTTAGTCTGAGGAAGGTCAAGGGTTTTCCACAAGCTGCTTCATTACACTTATTGTGGATGGATGTGTCTTAATACTATTATAGGGAAATATCCCTTCTCTTGAGTTCATGTGGTAGGTTTGGGTTTTTTTAAGTTGATTAGTCATGTCCCACTCTTTGTGACCCCATTCAGAGTTTTCTTGGTAAAGATATTGGAGTGGTTTGCCAATTCCTTCTCCAGCTCCTTTCACAGATGAGGAAACCAAGGCAAACAGGGTTAAAGAAAGTGTCTAAGGCTGGATTTGAACTCAGGTCCTCCTGACATTAGGGCTAGTGTTCTACCCATTGTGCCACTGCATTATATGGTGGGTCACTACTGCCAGATATACATTTACCACCTAACAGAAATTATAGAGGTAAAACACTAAATTTGGGGACTAGGTAGCACAGCGGATAGAGTCAGGCCCTGGAGTCAGGAGGACCTGAGTTCAAATCTGGCCTTGAGACACTTACTGGCTGCCTGAGGCTAGCCAAGTCACAACCCCAATTGCCTCAAAAAAAAGAAAAAAAAGAAAACCACAAGCCCTAGGTTTAATTATTATTATGCTTAAGCACAGATTATACCTGAATGATTATTAGGATTTTAAACACACTTCTTATAGGTAAAGTTAGAGCAGTGACATTGAAATCATTCTTTTACAAATTTCAATCCAAGCCTATGCTTCGTTCAATGACATAAAAATTGAACAAACTTAGGTAAACAGGCTCATGACATCATGCCTTCCCTAAGGAAACAAACCTCAGCAAAGCAACTCTCCAGATAAACTAAGTCAGGTACAGATTAGAGCATTCACAGAGTGATGGAGGTGGAGAATTTACATGTCACCACAGAGGCTGTTGCTGCTTCTGTTTGTCCTTTGTTCTCCAAGAGGACCATGAGGTGAGGGAGGTGATGCCAAGACATGCAAGTGAATTGGATTTAAGTGAGGGAGGGCTGTGCAGTCACCAGCTTCACTTTCCCCTCTGGAGCCCATCTGGGTCCAGTGACCACATACATATCTGGATGACTGGAGATGATCCTGAAGGTAGTGGAAGACCTTTGCCTTTTTAAGTCAAGATTTTTAACAGATCTTAGTTTGACTGAGACAACACCCATTCAGTGATTAAGGCTAGGTTAGAAGGTCTTTAACATATCTCAGTTTGAGGCAACACCCACTCAGTTATTAGGCTAGGTTAACAGTAAGTATTTAACAGATCGGAGTTTGACTGAGGCAATGCCCATTCAGTGACCAAGGCTAGGCAAGAAATGAAGCAGTGGATGGCCTCTTTACCTAGTCCATAAAACAACAACAACAACCAATCTGGGAGAAACTCCTCAGGGTCTCAGACCAAAGCAGAAAGGATTACTGTTTACATTCACTCTGAACCAATCAGGGCCAAAATGATGACCCTGTGGGACATGGCCTGGGACCTTTTGTTGGCCAATCAATGAGAGCTAGAGGGATTTGGGTCACTGAAGAGTCAAGGACAGTTTAGATCAGGCCCACAGGCTGCTTCCAGCCCACCAAAGGATTTTGGGCAGCCCACAAAAAATGGACAGGATGTAAAAGAAAGTAAAGACATAAGGAGTGCTTTGTCTGTGCTCCACTTAGCTCACTATTGTGCCAATCACGTAACTTGGCAGGTGAGTTGCCACTGCTCACTCTCTCCTGTTTGTCACATGACCTCCAGCAATGAACCATTATCAGTCTATCTCTAGCCTGAGAGGAGCGATTTCACGATAAATAAAAATTTTAATGAGTGCAATTAATTGGTGTTAGTCGAAATTTCCTTTTTTTAAAAAATATAGCTTATTTGCAAAATAGTTTATTCATTAATTATACCTTTACTTGGAAAGTGAGCTGCTAAAAACCCTTCTGCAGCCTGAAAAAGTGTAGCCCATTTTAATTTTGGCCCCTACCTAATGCCAAGTTGTACAGATACTTTTTAGTGTACTTTTCAGAAACTTCCTCTGGCTTCTCATCTAAGGAATGTTGAAGACTCCAAGTAAATTTTCACATCCCATAGGGCAAATTGTGGTGAGGTAAGTTTGATTTTGAGAAACACTTTTAGTTAAATGAAATTTGCAGTAGAAATGGCCCTGAGTCCTGAATAATAAAAGGCAATTTCAAAATTTCCATAAGGATACCTGAAAGCCCATACAAGGAAACATGGAGCTCACAAGACAGAAAAACAGGGCAGCTTTATTGAGGGGAGATACTCAAAAGTGAATGCAAAGGTTAGGGCCCCTGGGGGAGTGCAGCACATTCCCAGGAAAATCTAATGCATTTGTATGTATAGATTTCTCATCTGGATTTAGCTGGAGCAGACTTTGAGGGAAGGGAGTGAGGAGCCTGGACCTGGGCTGATGGAGTGGGGGAGGAGTGGGAGTGAGAAGAACCTTAAGAGGAATTGGAGGCCTTTAAAATTTATACTCAGATTAGCTTTGGGCACTTACTGTGTTATTACTCTGATAGAGATATGTTTTTTTCTTGAGCTCAACAAGGTTTGTTTCTTTAATGGGTTGGAAAGGTTACAGTATAGCTTACAAGGTAGTTTAAGGAAGGCTCAGGTGTGTTTTCTGGTTTAGGCAGAGACCAATGAGATCCATTAGTGATACAGGAAACCTTGAGTCCTTAGAAGCTGTACACAAGAGAGATGACTGATCTCATTTGAGCCCCTCATCACCTGAAGAAGGCCAAAAACCCGCACTAGCTAATTGGAGAGTATGATCTGAGCCCTTATCAAAAATCTTTGCAATACCAAAGTTCTCCTGCTGTGTCAGCAACCCCAAGAATGGATTAAGCCAACTGGGAGCTTTTCCCTGTTCAGACTGACTCTATATCACTATCACAGGATCATTATCTTGATTAAAGGCATTTCTTTTGTTATCTTGTTGTTTTATGGCCCTCTCTTGTTAAGACACTACCTTGTTATGACACTCTCTTGTTTTGTGACATTCCCTTGTTTGTGGTTGACAGAAACCAGACTTGCTGGGGCTACTTTCTTGTTCTATGGAACCTAATTTTGGCTGAGAAAAGACACAGGCATCCTGAGTTAGGTGAGGAGGGAGGAGGGAACACTTCTTTTGTCTATGGGTACATAATCTCCTTCAACTCACCCTTTTTTTGAACTCAGTTCAACTGCAGTTCCCATGCATGGATGCCTGCACGCTGCCCACTTGGAGAGAAATAGACAGGCATACAACCTAATTGTATTTGTCTTTCTTTTATTAGACTGAGCTCTGGAGGTTGACAACAGGCACTCAGCATTCTAGTTACCAGGAGAAAGGAAAGGAGGAGCAGGTGGGGCTTACTGCTCTATCTGCCTGTTTCTTAAGGATATTATGTCTTCTTTATCATTGACTCAGGAACTCAATCAAGCCCACTGACCAAAAGACCTTTAGGCTGTTGAGGATGTAAAGAGCCACATTTCAGGGTCATTTTGTGATGGGGGGGAGGGAATATGTGTGTAGGGTGACTTGCATGCCTGGAATACTGTTCCTCTTCATCTCTGCCTTCTGGATTCTGCCTTATTTTGTCCCTAAGTGGACCTCAAAATGGTGCTGGTTGTAAGGCAGCTCCTTCAGCATTTGGCATAGTTTCAGCAGGTTGGGACGAGAGAAGGCAGCTCGCATCATGATGGAGTTGAGGGAAGAATCCTGAAAATAAAGAGGAGACTAGGTTAATCAGATGGGGGTGGGAGGACATTGCATGGCTCCCTATCAACAGAAATTCCTCTTGATTTGGTATGGGGAGTCCTCTCTCTAGGACTGGAGCAGGCTCCCACTCAGGCTGAGGGATTAGCTCAATAGGTGTAGCAGGAGACTGTCTGGGAGGATAGAGAAATTGCTAAAGCCAACATTCCCTGGCTGTTGGCTTTTTGACAGAAGTTGGGCTCCAGCATAATAAGACTAAAAGTAAACTAAGTCAGTAGATTCAGTAGTTAGAGGCTTTCTGAGATCTCAAAATGAAAGCGGAGAGCAGCTAATGGAGTCAGGGGCCACTCAAGTGAATGATTTTCTCCTGAAGGAATACTAACAGGCTCTACTGAGTAAACTACCCTGTGATCTCTGACCCAAGATGATGATTCTGTTGGGGTTGGAATCCTGAGGTTGGAGGAGAGCAGATGTGGTAAAGACTGGGAAGCTCCCACTAGTGTTAAGAAAGTGCTAGGCTTATCCCATCATTGCTTGTGGAGGAAGAGGATGGTTGTAGAAGTTCAAACTGAAACCTGAGGAGTCTCTGGAAGGATGGTTCCCAGGGGCATGATCCAGTGGAGAAATGCTGAGAGGCTCTCAGTACAGGACTTCCATAGCCTAGAGGCTCTTTGAGGTTATAGATTTACAGAGACAACTAAATTTATTAGACCTCCAGAAAGTGGATATTTTTTGTCCCTTTTTAGGTAGTTGAGATGGGGAGTTATTCGGACTTCACCTTGTAAAGATGAATTCCCGGTTGCAGTCAGCTTGCTAGTGGGCATGTGGATGGATGGGAATGAAGTTCCTAAAGGAAGTGGATTTGAAAGATTAGATTTATGCACACTTCACCCCACCACCTGCCCTCTAGCCTGACACATCTTATGTTTAGCCTGTGTCAGCTGCAATTGGATAGTGCTTTCTCCAAAAGTTCAGACTCTAGCTACGGGTCTCCCACACCACACAACAATACAGGTATGGGTTGATGAATTAGTGAAATATGAGCAGGAGGCTGGGACAGTTTCGACTTGAGCAAATACGGCCAAATCAGCTCACAAACGTAGCTTTCTTCTCCTTTCCCCCTTCCCGTCATGTTGCTCCCTCTCTGTGATCTCTCCCTCCCCAACCACTTCTTCCCTGTTCTAGCCCTCCATCTGCAGTCCTCCCACTCAGACTCCCCTTACCATTCTTTAGGAATAATTCTGAAAAGGGGGATAGCAATTAAATTTAAGTCAAATGGAGACTTTGTTTACTCTCTTTAACATTTCAATGCAGCCAAGTTTTGGGGGAAGCTGTAGAAAGGTGATCATGGCTTGCTGTTCCCCCACCCCACCCCATGCAACTTGATAACCATGCCACTCCCTCTGAGCTTTATTGAGCAATAGAGTATAAACAGCCAGGGCTTCTGTCCAGTAGTCTTTGCCACAGCGTGAGAGGTTTCTGACTTTGCACAGAACTGACCTGACCTGTGAGGTGAAAGAAATGGCTCTTTCCAGCTCTCATAGGGTGACAATGAATGATGGGAATACCATCCCGGTGCTGGGACTTGGTACTTATGCACCCAGAAGTGTAAGTATAGAGAGCATTGGGGTTTGTGGGTGAGGGTGAGTTGGACACTGGGAGGGTCGATGAAGTATGTTATTCTAATTCCCTTCTCATACCATAACACCCAGTACGGCACAAGACTCTGGGTAGAAATACATAATTATATGTCAAATACAGGATAGTGAATTTCTGTATAACCCTGACACTGTAGTAAATACATCACATCTTGATGTTAACCATCACTGGTGGGCCAGAGAGCCTGGAGTTGTAGTTCTTCCCAGGTTGGGAAAAGACAGCTAAGGTGAGATCAGCCCTCAGGTGGGAGGGAGGGAGGTTTTTCATTAAGCCCAGAGTTTGCAAAAGCTCCTGGATGTGTATGAGAAGAGAGGAGCATCAGTGGCACACAGTGTCTGCTGTATCTGCCTTTCCCATCTTCGAGACCTTGACAGATGAGCAGAGAGAATGTGGAGCTGTATATCATGCATGCTCAATCCAGGAGCCAAAGTGCTAAGAGAAAAACAGAGGTTTTGCCACCTGCCTTACTTCTCCTTAGTCCTGTTTTTAAAAAATTCTACTGCAGAATATTTGCCAGATTTAATATTTTTAATTATTTTAATTATATTTATAAATTATATAAATCTTATGAACTATAATTATTACATAAAATTAATTTAATTTAAATTTAATTGTATTTTTTTCATACAATTTTTCAACTGTAGTTGACTTGGTGCTTAGTGTTGCCCAGTGTTCCTTTGACTGAGGGTTGAGGATGAAAAAGAGAACCACACAGGAGAGAAGGACCTTGCCCAGGGCAAGGCAAGAAGCTCTTTTAGCTTTGAAGGCATAAGCACAACCCATTTCATAATTACACTTTCAGTCACAAAATTACTATGATGCACCATCCTGTGAAGTAAATTTGTGCCACAAACAGTGCCTTATGAGAGTAACAGTTGTACTCTATGGACAGATTATTTATAGAACCTGTTCGCCTCGGGGCTGGGGTGCGGGGGAAGGTAGGGGGGCAGACATGGATGCTGGAAGATGGGTGGGTGGATTGCCCTGACTTCCTGGGGGGTGAGGAGAAGGGACAGCTTTATTTCAGATACAGGTGCAGGAAATGCAGGGTCAGCATGAGGGCATCTGGATATTGAAGGAGTCTGAGCATTAAGGAAAAAGAATGTGCAGCAAGGGAAGCTGTTTTGGGGAAGTATCCATGTTGCTCTGTGAATATTGCAGCTAGCAGAGGGAAAAGAGACAGAAAGATAATAGTGGGGTTGTATTTTGCTTAACATGTGAGCACAGATGGGAGCCAGCCAAGAGAAGCAGGTTTTTTCCAGCCCCATCCCCCTCTCTGCTTCCACATAGTGGTCTCCAGAGAGCAGGCAGTTTATTTCTTCCTTCATTCAGGATGGCAGGGCTCTTGAAGTAGTTTGGAGTTTGTGGGGAAATAGCCCAGCTGTGGGGAGATCAACAGCCACAGCTCTGAACCCATTCTCTCCCTAGGTGTCACTGTCTCACTGTCAGATGTGCTTTGTCTGCCTCCTCCCCTTTACTTCTGAGGTGAAACCAGGACTTTTGGAAGACCGGGGGTCGGGGGGAAGGAGGGGCAGGGGCAGAAGAAGGGGAAGGAGTTGTTGTGGGGTGTAGTTAGCTGCACCAAATTTTATGATTGGCTGGGGTTACTTAGGGTGAAGGTCTGGACTTACTGATTGAGTAGCTGAGGAAGGGTACAAGCCAAAGCAGGGCTACCCTAACAAGAAAATGGAACATTATATCTGGAGACCTTCAGGCTAGGGAGAACAAGATGGCAATCGTGTTAATACTTTCTGGTCTGTTAGCTAAGACACTGCCCCTAATTTCATGAAACTCACAAACTAAAGAGAAATAAGACACAGACACAGAAAAACTATAAATATACGTTATTAGAGAATTATACTGCGAAGAATTATGAGAAGTTTGAAGTAGAGATAATAACCAAGTGGGGAGAGGGAGAAATGGGATAACGGAAGGCTTCCTGGACAAAATGATATTTAAATAGAGCTTTGTGGTATGGTTAGGAATGCTGGCTGTTCTGCATTGCTCTTATGTGTAATTCTTCTCCTGGGGTAGCTATATGGCTCAGTGGTTTAAGCCTGGAGTTAGGAAGACAAGTTAAAATCTGGCCCCAAGCACTAACTAGCTATGTGACCCTGGCCAAGTCCTTTAACCTGTTTTCCTCAACTATAAAATGGGGTTAATAATAGCACCTACCTTCAAAGGTCCTGGAGTAGGAAGCACAAAGTATTCATGATAGTAAATCAAAGTCCAAGTGTGAGAAAGGACTAATTATGGAATAGTCCTTCTCATTTTTTACATGAGCCTGGTGACAAAATTTGAATCTGTCTGGATCTGGAGACATCATCAAAGTTTGATTACTAGGTGATGAATATTTTTTGTTCACAGTACTTCATGAAGTATTTTCTGCTAAGGAGTACAAGGATTACTATCTGCATTAGGCCCTGCTATACCTTCAAACCAGAGTTTCTCAATGTTTTCCTAAAAACAAAAAATGCATTTTATTTTTATCAGGTTACTTAATAATCTATCCATAATATTCTTTTGGATTTATTCATTAAATGTATACAACAATAATAATATTCCCTCCAAACTTCCAAAACATAATTTACATTTTATACTTATAATTTAAAAAAAAATATTTTATTCTGCCTACACTTAGGAAAATTCAAAATATAAAACAATAAAATGCTAATTACAAACCAGGTATTAATGAGTTATATTTTATATAGACCAATCTGTAAGAAACAATGCAGCAATATTTCATATCTTTATCATTATTTATGAAACTTCATGTTATATTTCTTTATTTTGTAAATTTTGTTGAATATAAGTAACATTAAAAAAAATAAGTTACAATTGAAAGATGTTCAATATGATAATCAGATATAAACAATACAAGACAATCCTTTCAGTGACTCTTCCAAACTTTTTCATCCCTTTTCAACTCTCCTGGGGCTCTTCCCCACCTACACTCTCAGTTGAGAACCTTGCCTCATGTTTTACTAAAAGAATTGAGGCCAAATGCCAAGAGCTCCCTCTGAGACATCTGCCACTATTTCTTCCTTGACCCCTATCTCACATGAAGAGTTACCTTTTTCCTCAACAAAGCAAAGCCCTCTGTGATTTCATCCCATCTTCCTCTCACTTATCTTCAATTTCTACTGGTCTACTGGCTGTTTCCTTACTGTCTACAAACATCCTTTAAAAAAAAAAGCCTCACTTGATCCCTGCTAATTATTGTTCCATATCTCCTCTCTCCATCTGTAATGTCTCTACTTCTTTTCTTCTCAATCTCGTTTTTTAATCTGCTAAAATTTGACTTTCTACTTCATCTTTGAACTGAAACACTTCTCTCCTAAGTTACAATTGACCTCTCAATTCACAAATGCATTTGTCTTTTTTTCAGTCCTCATTCTTCTTGACATCTCTATAGTCTTTGATACTGTCAATCACCCTTTTCTCAGCGATCCTTTCTGCTCTCTAGGTTTCCATGACAATACTGTCTCCTGGTTTTCCTCCTACCTGTCTGACTTATCCTTTACTAATCTTCATCTAGGTCAAGACACTCACCACCCACTAACTATGGCTGTCCCCCAGATCTCTGTCCTGGATCCTCTTCCCTTCATCCTCTGTACTATTTTACATGGTGATCTCATCAGTTCCCATGGTTTCAGTGATTATCTCTATGCTGATGATTCTCAAATCTACTTATCCAACCTAATCTCTCTGCTGACCTTCAGTTAGACATCCCTAATTACATACTAGACACCTCAGACTGGGGTTCTATGGACATCTTAAACTCAGCATGTCCAAAATTTAATTCGTTTTCTTTTTCCTAAAACCTCTCCCCTTCTAAATTTTTCTATTACTGCTGAGGGCATCAGACTTATAACTCAGGTGTCATCCTTGACTCCTCACTATGTTTCACTCACCATATCCAATCTGTTGCCAAAGTGTGTTGATTTTGCCTTCATGACATCTCTCACATGCCCTTGTCTCTTCTCTGACACTGTCATCACCCTGGTGCAGGCCTTCATCATTTCATGCCTGGACTGTTGATTAGGCTATTGCCTGCTGATTGATCTCCTTGCCTCCAATCTCTTTTTACCCCAGACTATCTTTTACTCAGCTGTCAAATTAGTCTTCCTGAAGCACCAATCTGACCACGTTGCATCACTGTTCAGTCAACTTCAGTGGCTCCATATTACCTCTTGGATCAAACATAAAATATGGCATTAAAGGCCCTTTATAACCTATTCACCTCTTATTTTTCTAGTCTTACACATTATTCCCTCCCAATGCACCATGGAGGAAACCCATGTACTCTTTCCACTGGAACAGATCTCCTCAAAGTAGTTCTGGTAGCATTCTAGATTCCCAAGTAGAATATCTCAACTTGTTTCATCTTCTTCAGATCCTTGGTCCATGCTCCCCCTGTATCATTTCTTCTCAGGGGAAACTCTCTGCCTGAAACATAAGAACAGGACCTTCACTAGCTCTTTTATTTTCCTATGCTCCTCCTCATTTGGGAGTCTGATCACTTCTTACTGTCTTCTTAACTCCCTACAGTTCTGGCTTTCACCTGAATCGTTCCATTGATGCTGCTCTCTAAAGTTGCCAAACCCAATGGCTGCTTCTCAATTCTCATTCTCCTTTACCTTTGGCACTGTGGTTCACCTCCTTGATACTCTCATCTCTTAGGTTTCCAAGACATCCCTCTCTCCTGGTTGTCCTCCCTCTCTGGCTGCTCCTTCTCAGTCTCCTCTGCTGGAAACTTATTCAGATCTTGCCCTCTAACCTTAGGTATCCCTCCAGGTTCTGTCCTGGCCCTCTTCTAATCTTCCTCTCCACTACTTCACTTGGTAATCTCTTTAGCTCCCATGAATTTAAATGTCTCTGTGCTGATGACTCTCAAATCTTACTTACCCCCAAATTTTCTGCTGCCCTCCAATCTGTTATCTCCAACTGCCTTTCAGATATCTCAAACCAGATTTATAGTAGAAGTCTTAAACTAAACATACTCAAAACAACTTTCCCCCTAAACCTTTCCCCAACCTTCCTGCGGAGGGCTATAATTTCCCAGTCCTGCTGATCACACCTAACTGTACTTGTCACTATGTCTCACCCTTCATATCTTTTGCCAAGGCCTGTTGATTTTACCTTTGTTACATCTCTTATATATGCCTACTTCTCTCCTCTGACTCTGCCATTACTCTAGTGAAGGCTCTCACCTCACACCTGGACTATCATACTAACCTTTGATCAATCTACCTGCCATGAGTCTTTACTCATTGCAATTCATCTTTCATTCAACCACTAAAGTGATTTTCCTAAAGCTCTAGTCCAATCATATCACTCCCCTGCTCTATAAACTCCAAGGGCTTTTTATTGCTTGCAGTATCTGATTTTATTATGATAAGTAAAGTAATATATCCACATATATTTTTTCTGCATTTGATCTTGATCCTAAGTCATGATCAATCTTTGCAAAGGAGTCATACACAGCTGAGAAATATGAATACTCATTTCTATTTCCTATCAAGAATCATTAAAGGTCTATCATCTAATTTATCTATGATTCTATTCATGTTCTTAATTTTTCATTTATTTTTTCCTATATTTATCTATGGCTGATGGGGTAAATTGAAGTCCCTTATTATTATAGTTTTATGCTTTGTTTCTCCTTATAATTCATTTAGTTTTTCATTTGTTTTTAATAGCTATGCCATTGATTACATGTATATTAATTATAAAATCAATCCATTGTGTAACCTTTCAGTAAAATATAGTTTTCTCTTTATCTCTTTTAAATTAAGTCTAGTTTTGCTAATGCCTTGACTAAACAGATAATTGTTACCCCAGCTATGTTGTGTTCTGCTGAGTCATAACAGATTTTGTCCGAACCCCTTTTTTTAATTCTTTGTGTGTCTGTTTCAATGATGTTACTTACAAACAATATGTTGTTAGATTTTATTTTCCAAGCCCATTCCAACTTGTTCTATTTTATGGATGAATTCATCCCATTAACATTCACTATATTTTCTAATTTTGACATTTCTTTTGACTTTGTTTTAAGAATTGTGTTCTCTTCTAGAATCATTCATTTCTGTTTGATCCATTCTGATTTGTAAAGTTTATACCTCTTCTCTTAAGCTACTGGTTTTCAGTTCTCTCCTCCATAACTCTGGTTTCTTTTGTTATACCTTTCATAAACTCATATAATTTTTTCAAAGTATTAGAAGTATATTTTTCTTTTTTTTCCTTTGTGATTGTGATCATAGAAGTTTTTGCATCATTCCCTTCTGGTTTATGCCTTTGTCATCTCTGTATTCATAACAGCTTTATACTTCAATTTTTGTTTAATTCATTTTTATTGCTGAGGCCTTAGGTGTTGAATTCTAGGTCTCCTCTACTCTGGGGGATCAGATCAAGTTGAGTATCTTTCCTTTACAAGCTCCATTGTCTTTCTTTAGGCCTTTTTCTTTACTATGGACTCCAAGGTTCTCATTTGTGGTCAGCCTTAGTTAATAGCTTTTCCTTTGAATAGACAGAGAAAAGAAGGAGAAGCCTTTCCCTTAATTTGTATTTATTCCAAGCATATCCTCCTCTGGTGGGAGAAACCTAGTTGAAGATTTTTCCTTAAGAAGGAGAAGGAGCAGGGCAGCTAAGTGGTGCAGTGGAGAGAGCACCAGCCCTGAAGTCAGGAGGACCTGAGTTCAAATCTGGCCTCAGAGCAAACACTTGACTTACTAACTGCTTGACCCTGGGCAAGTCACTTAACCCCAATCGCCTAAAACCAAAAAAACAAAAACAAACAAACAAACAAAACCAAGAAACACGAAAACCAAACAAACAAACACAAAAGGAGAAGGAGAAGAGAATGCCAGGATCAAAGACATCTCCAAAGGTCTCATGATGGAAAATGCTATCCACATCCAAAGAAAGAACTTTGGAGTTTGAATGCAGATCAAAGCAGACTACTTGCTATTTTTTTCTTCTGTTTTGTTTCTCTTTCTGATGGTTCCTCCTATTGCTTCTAATTCTTCCTTACAACATCACTAATGTGAAAATATGTTTAATAGGAATTATATGTATAGCCTATATTAGATTGTGAGCCATCTTGGAGAGGGATGGTGGGAGGGAGAGGGAGAAAAATTTAAAACTCAAAAGCTTATGGAAATGATTGTTGATACATCAAAATAAATTAATAAAAAAAGTTTTTAAGAGAAAAAAAGAGGAGAGGTTAATGGCTTTTTCTGCCACAATCTTTTTTTCCCTTCTTTTTATTCTCTCTTACAAATATAGTGATAGTACCTAGACTCTGTGGGAAAAGCTGCTGAACTGGGTGCTATATTCCTTGTAACCCATAATTTTATTTCCTAAAAATCATTTTGGGATCTATGCCATTTACCCTAATGTGACACATAATGTTTGTTGTTGTGCAGTCATGTGTGACTCTTTGCGACTCCAGGACCATAGCACACCAGGCCCTTCACTATCTCTCAAAGTCTGTCCAAGTTCATGTTCATTGTTTCCATGGCACTATGTATCCATCTCATCCTTTGCTGTCTCCTTTTCCCTTTAATCTTTTCCAACATCAGGCCTTTTCCATTGTGTCCTGTCTTCTCATTATGTGGCCAAAGTCTTTAAGCTTCAGCTTCGGTATTCGAACTAATTTCTTTAAGTATTGCCTGATTTGATCTCTCTCCTTGCTGTTTAAGGGACTCTCAAAAGTCTTCTCCAGCATCAGCATTTGACAGCATCAATTCTGTGGCTCTCAGCTTTACTTATAGTATAACTCTCACAGCCATACATAAATAAAGTATACATATAATATCACATTTAGCACCACTTAACAAGCTGCTTTCAATCAGGCCAACTAAAGCAACTGTAAAAAAAAAAATTCACTATGACAACATACCCACTATATTACATATACATGTCAAAAAGTTAAAAACATTGTTATATATAATTCAAAACTAAGTACCATTGAGCTGAGTAAGTAGCCAGTTATACTTCAACATCATTATTTCGCCTATTTATTGGTTTGATGGTTCTAATTCTTTTATGATTAATTGTCCTTTCCATATCGGTACCTAAAGTGGTTGTTGGCAAAATCTTACTACCAATATTTCTAAACTCTGTGGTTTGCCCTCTTATGCTTATTAATACTACAGCTGAGGTTATAGGTATAGACTCCCTAACACTAATTCTAAGCTCTTTGCCCTGCTCCTTTAGATGATTCTAGAATTTTAGGTTAAATGGGTGCACATGGATAGCAGGCATCAAGTTAATTTTCTTTCTTTCTTTTTTTCTTTAATCCATGATTGGTAGTGACTCTCTCAAGTTTATCTTTTTATCATTTTCCTCCTAATGCACTAAAAGTCCTCCCAAACTTTTCATTGTTGAAAGCTTTTCTCCTTCTCCTTTAAGCCTTACTGGTTTTGCAATGCGAATTCGGATTGGTCAGTTTTCTGGCACAGTATTCTGCTGTCTTGTGGTAGCCTGGAACTCAATATACTTAAAACAAAATATTCTATGAAACTATGAGCTGTGGGAGGAGTAAAAGCATGGAATGTAGCAGCAGATCCTAAAATTGAAGTCTAAGCCAAAGAATTCAGCTGACCCGGGCATCTGTCTATCTGGCAAAATGTTCAATTCTCTCTATTACCTAATACCCCATACTTCTTAGAATGACCAAATGGAAAATAAACAAGCATCAGGATCTAAAGAAAACAATTACAAAGATCAGCGGCTGTGTGTGGAAGAACTTGAGTAGTACTTGACCAAGGGAAAGTCAAGCAAGGGAGAAAGTGGAACTGGAGAGATAAGAGTACAAGGAAGGAGAAACAATAGTTAAAGGGCCATGTTTAGGGAGGGAGGTCCATTGGACGAAGCTGTCTTTATGCAGGTTGAAACTCTCTCCCTTTGAATCCTTAGGTTCCCAAAAGTGAAGGTGAGATGGCCACAAAGGTGGCTATTGAAGCTGGCTACCGCCATATTGATGGGGCTTTCATATGAAAATGAAAAAGAATTGGACAGGCAATCCAAGCAAAGATTGCAGATGGGACAGTGACCAGAGAGGACATATTCTACACGGGGAAGGTATTGTTGGGAGGAAATCAGGGATTGAGTTTTGTGGGATTTTTTTTTATGGTAAAAAAAATCTGACCAACTATAAACAATATCCTATGTGGAACAAAGAAGAAGTCTCCCAACCAAGAAAATCTGAAAAACAAAAATGAATTATGCTGCATAAAGCAAAAGAGGAAGGCTACGTAGTGTTGATAAGAAATAATGGAATTGATTTCCCAGTCATCTAATTTCAAAAGTAGAGTGGCCATTAAGTTAATAAGCACGACTCACACTTGCACATATTCATTATGCTCTTTGGGAGCTTACACTCCTATAAAGCAGTGTAAAATAGCCAGACATTTGATTTTCTCAAATACATAATTAAGAAATCACCTCAGGGACAATGAGAGAAATGAGCACCTCCAGGAAAACTACTAAGTAGGTACAGTGACCATATTTTCTGAATGTGCAGCTGTGAGCTTATTCTTCTTATTATGACATGCCAAATGTCATTTTTTTTTTTTTTTTTCGTATTCAGTGGACTCACTGCTCTGAACTGACAATTTCATAATTATGCCAGCAGTTTAAATTTCATCTTGAAGACTAAAATCTAAATTATTCCTACTTCTCCTCCTTATCTTTCTAGCTTCAGGCTTGCCTGATATTTCTTGTAAAACCCCTGATTCAGAGATGTCTCCATACTGGGTGTACATTCACTCCTAACCTCCTTCAACAGGCAGTTCAAGACCCTTGCTCTAGTGGATAAATTTCTCTACTTCCCAAAGAGGTCTCTTTTGCAGTTTGCATAGTATGTGACATCTCTTCTGAACCTCATAAGAACTCTTGAAGGTAGATAGAATTTATTCATTGTCTCTCATTTTACAAACAAAGAAAGAGGCACAGAGAGTGACAAGGATGACCTTCAGGTATTTCACAATTTTTTTGTAAATTGGCCATTCTGGGAACTCAGTCTGCTCTCCTGGTATTGCCACTATTTGCTGTTCTGCTAGGAATTGCTTCGATAAAGAATACTCCAGGTTACTTTGAATGTTCTTTCACTCCCTTTAGCTTTGGAATACGTACCACCGCCCAGAAATGGTCAGGCCGGTGCTGGAAGAGACCCTGAAAAACTTGCAGCTTGATTACATTGACCTTTATATTATCCATTTTCCCATGTCTTTTAAAGTAAGTACTAGACCCCCTCTAGGTATACAAAGACGTTTTGACCACATTTCTCCCTTTTCGGCCTTGGCATTTTCAGCCCTGCTTCTGTAAGCAGTGAAGGAATGCTTTGTCCTAATTTGGGTTTTGTCTCTAGAGGACTGCAGATTAATGCTTTGACAGGAAAAAAAAATCATTGTTGGTAGAATTGGGTGTCAGTGTCCTCATATTTAAAGTAGATGCCTACAAGTAAACATTTCCTAGGGATATCCTGATTTAACCTTAAGAGATAAGGCTGGTCATGGTGGTAAATGCCCATAGTCCCTGGGTTGGGGAATTCTCTTGACTTGTTGGGAGAGGCATACCTGTCAGCAGGACCCAGCGAATATGGGTCAAAGATAGGAGGAAAAAACTTAGAGATTTATTAGAGTACTAAGGAATCTGTTCTTCCTGATAGCATATTCATATTCATTTGATTGAGTACAGATTTGGTTTTATGATCTTCAGGCTTCTTAGAATACACAGCCAATCAAAAGCATTGCGTAACAACTTAGGATAGAAAGAAAGCATTTCACAGAAAAGGCTTGGGGTATTAGTCAAAGGAGAAAAAAAGGAGTATTGTGAATGCAAGTTGTGGGATTTACTATCAGAATTAAACAATGTTTAAGGGCAGAGGATAAGGGTAAGAGAACAAAGTTTTACAATTCGTCTTTGACAATTGTGTGAACAGTACTTTTAGAAAAAAACTTCAGTATCTCTTATCCAAGGATAGGAAGAAACCCCAACAGTGGGATAAGTCCATCGTCAGGCTCATACTCACATTGCATAGGCTTGAGGGACTTTCTAATGTTAGACCACCAGGAGTTTTGGGGATCTCTACATTTTTGATCCATCAAGACATCACATACTATTTGTGTTGCTTATTTTTTCTCCACACCTGCTGTTCAGGAGGCTCAGGCTGGTGGATTGCTTGAGTTGGAGAGTTCTGAGCTCTGCCTATGTATTGTTTCCACCAAAGCCAGCACAGATCTGGTGAGGCCTCAGGTTGTCTCAGGGAGAGCAAACCTGCCTAGGCTACAAACAGAGCAAGACAGTCTAATGAATTTATGATGTAGCCTTTTATATATAGGCCACATACACATTTGGAGTTTATCTTTACACAAGGTATGAGGTGTTCTAAATCTAATTTCTTCCATCCTACTATCCAATATTCCCAGCAGTTTTTATTAAATAGTGAGTACCTATCCCAGTAACTGGGGTCTTCTTGTTTGTTGCATATTAAGGGATTAGATACTTTTGCATTAGTGTGTGGTATGCTTAATCTGTTACACTGATAAATCTCTCTATTTTTTTAGTTGGATTTGCAATACTTTTCAAAATTATTATTTTGGGTGTTTGATTTACTCATCTCTGAATTCAGTTTCCTAAATAGGGCTTTTTTCCAGGGCCAGGCAAGGGCTCTTGCTGGACTTTTGGGTCAAGTGGTTTGCTCTGCTTGGTCTTGGCTTGGGTTCTTGCACTGACCTCCATCTCCTAGAGTTTGGCTCCCCATGTTCTTTGAGGTGCAGAGAGCTCTGTTTTCAGGGCTATCTGAGAACAGAATGTTCAGATCCCCTTAGCTTTGGCCTTGGCTGTTCTGACCTAACCTCAGTAGCATCTCAGTATTTCTTTCATCTGTTCCACCCCAAGGTTTTCAAGGCCTGCACCCTAGGGCTTACTCAGGTGAGTCCTCCAATTCTTGCTAAACCTAGACCCAAAGCATTGCAGACTGCAGATGCCACATCTCTCTAGGAAGCTTTGCTTGCGATGGAGGGAGGGAAAGGGTGTGCTTTTCTTGTCTTTGGGCTGCTGGATGAATTTTTGGGCAGTTCTGGAGTGGACAATTTCACTTACTACCATTTCTCATTAATTTCTTGACCATTATTCAGTGTGACATGAAGTTCAGTTCTGCTTGAGTAGGTATGTGGGAGCTGGACTGCCTGCCTCTACTTTTGGAGGCTGTCTTCTTTAATAGTTTTTGAAATGCAAAGGAGAGGGGCAGCTAAGTGGCACCGTAGATAGAGCATTGGCCCTAGACTAAGGAGGACTTGAGTCCAAATGTGACCTCACATACTTACAAGATGTGTGACCCTGGGCAAGTCATTTAACCCCAATTGCATCCCAAAAAATGCAAGAGACAAAAGAAAGATGAGAAACATCAACAATTTCAAGTAGCCTTAAGAGTCTGGGTGATGGTCCAGTGCTTCCATATTAAAAGGGGAACTCAACTGTGTCTATTGGTCAGTGAGAGCAAAAAGAAACTGTGAGTATGGGTGTTCAAAGGAGATATGCTACAGAAAGAGAGAGTTGGGGGTTGAAGGGATACATGAACCATCCTATCATCCAAGCTGGGAAAGGGAAGTTTAAGAAATGAACAGGGGAGTTCATTGTACTAGGGAGGGACAAGAGGGGAGTCAGAGAGGGAAGAGGAATAAAGGTGTTAGGGGAGGGGAGAATTTCTTCAAGCAAAACAAGGTACAACTATGGAAGGCTAATTAACTGGCAAATAAATAAAAATGAATCACGGATTTAGCAATTTGATTCTAGGCCATGGGTAATAAAACAGGAATTACTAAAACTATTCTGTAGTGAATTGTTTCCTTTTGGTACATATCACAGGTGCTTAATAAATGCTTTATGAGTGAATGAGTGAAAGGATGTACGTGACTACAATCGTATAAAAAATTCTAAACTATTCAAGCTAAAGGACATGTATTTTTATATATCGGTAGACTACTAAATTAAAAAGTGACACACTATCAGTTAGAACCATATAATTAAATTAGGCAGTTTTGGTTAATTGTTTCAGAAAATATGCTTTTTTATCAGGCTTGATTTAATGTTTGTAGAGAAACATTTTATATCACAAATTATCAATAAAAATTTTAGGTATATAATAAAAAGACAGGGTTTGATTAGAAAATCTCTAAGATTTTTTTCCAGGTCTACATCTCTGATCCTGTGGACTTGTATTATAATTGTCTATGTACTTGATTGCCACTAGTAGAAAGTAAACTCCTCCAAGGCAAGAACTATATCGCCATTTCATGTTTTATTTGTGGCATCTGGCTCAGTGCCTTATTTGATATTTTTTTATTTGATATTAGGTGTTTGACAAATGTTCGTTGAGTTGAATAGAAGAGCTCACTTGCTTGAGTGTCTCAAGAAGAACAGTCTCCTTTCTCTAATTACAGCCTGGCAAAGATATGATCCCATTCGATGAAAATCAGAAAGTTATCAGTGACTCTGTGGATTTGCGTGATACTTGGGAGGTAGGTGACTTGTGGAAGCAGACAACAAATATGCTGTGGCTTTGAGGTCAAGATAGCCCTGCCTAATAGTGATTGTGACTGGAGAGGGAGAACCTCAGGTATCTGGAAGCGAATTTTTTCAAATGACAAGATGCAAGGCAGCTTGTTAAGTGGAACACGTGGAAGGCTAGAAACCTAGATTTCTAATTTTAGCTCTGACGCTGATTTGGGGATATTGAGTGAGTCATCTCAACTATCATTTGAAGAATGAGGGCAGCTGGACTAAAAGATAGTGAAGTCTGTTGACATTAAAGGTTTACTTTCTTATTCTATATTAATATAAAAAGTATGTAAGTGTGGATTAATGAGGATTGACAGACTAATCAGAAAATCCAGGGAATTATGTACTTTAAGGTATTGCTGAAGCAGCCTCTGTTGGTGACAGTGGGATCTTGGGTCCCCTGAAGTGGGTTATAGAATGGGGAGGGCAAAGAGAAGTGTCACACTCCCAGGGTTTCTTACAAACTCCAAGAAATTTAGACATCTTGTCAGATTCAGATCAAGGGGAAAGAACCCACGACAAATTGAATGGGAATGGCAGGGAAGAGAGTAATTAGTGTGCTGGAAAATAATAAAAATTAAAAACAAGAGAAAGTAGTTAGAAGTTGGAGGGGGGTTGTTTTTCTGGTGGTTGTTACCATTTTTGTTTCTTGACAGTGTGGATTGTATCACCCTTTTCAAAGAATAAAAGGCTAATTTGATATTTCTGAGTATCATGGCTTTGGCTCCTATAATTTTAAATGTCATTTCCTGAAATAATCACTTAACCTCCAGATATTCATAGTTCAATGGGAAAGGTAGTCATGTAGATTAAGTTCAGTTAACCAATTTCTTTTAGAACCAGAAATATGGCTGATAAAGAGCTGTCCACTGAACCAGCATAGTAAAAAATTCAGAAGACCTGAATTCAAATCATGGTTTGGTTACTCATATGACATTTAGCAGTAACTTCTCTAGATGTTCGTTTCCTTAACCAAAAGAGAAAAGAAAATAGGGAAGTTCAACTAAATTGTATCTAAAGCCCCTTCCAGGTTCGAATTCTGTGAGGTGTCCTCTCCTGAGGTTCTTTTTTTCAGATTAGAGGACAGGAAGCGAAAAGATCAAGGCTAGGTGATGCATGGGGAAAGGATTCTACTCAACATGTCCTCCAGGAATCTATAGGCATTCACAATTCCTCTCTACTTAGGCCATGGAGAAATGTAAGGATGCAGGCCTCGTGAAATCCATTGGAGTGTCCAACTTCAACCGAAGGCAATTGGAGATGATCTTGAATAAACCTGGGCTTAAATATAAACCTGTCTGCAATCAGGTAAAACAATTATTATTCTAGTGCAGTTTCTTTTCTATCCTTCCCCTTCCTGATAAACGAGTGGAGGAACTACAGCTCCCTGCAATTCCTATCTTCATCATGGTTCTAAATCTTATTTTTTGTTTTTGAAACTGTTTCTTTCTACTCACATTTTCCCTGCTTTAAATAAATAAAACTTATTTCTTTGATTCTTTAAACCATAAGACTTTTCACAGACATATAAGGTTTCATTCTATATAATCCATAAGGTCATTTGAGTCTATTTTTATTATACAGTTGATTTTCTATTCAAAACTGCTCAAATAATGCCTGAAAGCTATGTTTCTTCAAGCACAGTTAAACAGGTTTTTTCATTAAACCAAAGTTCTTTTCCTACTTCTTTCAGGCATCAAACTATTCATCAATGGCAGTATCTGAATCTTATATTCTTTATGATCTAATTTAAGTCTTTTCCTTAACTGAAAACTGCTTTTTCTACTCCTTTCAGCACTAATGTCTCTATGTGAAAAGGGCCTTAAATAGACACGCTAACATTCTGTGCTTTGGGTTGTAGCTAGGTAATTCCCAAGTCCTTTGATTATCAAAAAACTTAATATTGTCCTTTTTGGCCTCATGCATCTTATTTTTATAAGCCCAAACTTCAGTATTTACTGTACTGCAGGTGGAATGCCATCCTTACCTGAACCAGAGCAAGTTGTTGGAGTTCTGCAAGTCAAATGACATCATATTGGTAGCATATAGTTCCTTGGGATCCCACAGAGAGGGTCCATGGTGAGAAAGGGGGTCTGTAATGGATTCCTTAATCACTAATGCAGTTGACTACCCAAATTTTTGCATGCTTACAAATTGTGCAACATTGAATATTGGAAACAGCATTGATTGTGGGGTTCTAATTAACTGGATTTGACTCCCATCTGACTTCTGGCATTTTACTAATTGCATGGTCTGGAAGAAAGAATTTAACCTTTCCAAGCCCCATTTCATCATATGTAAAAAGAAGATAATAACATTTGCCCTACCCACCTCGTGATATTATTAGAGGTTCAAATGATATGTCTATGGAAATGCTTTGAAAAATGTAAAAAAAAGCTAAAGGATGATTACTATCTATATGGCATTGAACTCTTCCCCACTTCCCTGACCACAGATTTCAACATGTTTGTTTTCCCTTGCAGGGTAGATCAAAATTCTCCCATTGTCCTAGAAGACCCAGTGCTGGGAGCCATTGCCAAGAAGCACAATCGAACCCCAGCCCAGGTCATTCTCCGATACCAGATTCAGCGAGGGGTGGTAGTCTTGGCAAAGAGCTTCACTGAAAAGCGGATCAAAGAGAACTTTCAGGTAAAGAGGCATGCTGGGTTAAGCAGCTGCAGAAACTCTGTTGTTGATGAATGGAATATTGGAGAAAATGATAAAAAGTCTGGAAGCTGGTCATTAGGAAGCTGACTCCTAAAGAGTCTAGTGGACTTCAGTGATTGAATCTGGTGGAGAGAAGTGTGAATTCACCAACATTCTCTACTATTTTCTTTTTTTTTTATTAATTTGTTTTGATTTATCAACAATCACTTCTATATGCTTTTGAGTTGAAAATTTTTCTCCCCCTTCCTCCCCCCCACCCTCCCCAAGATGGCACACAATCTGATATAGGCTTTACATTTACATACCCATTAAACATATTTTCACATTAGTGAAGTTGTAAGTAAAAATTAAAACCAGCAGTAGGAACTATCAGAGAGATGAAACAAAACTCAACAGAAGGTAAAAATAAGTGATAGCGATTCGACTTCCATAGTTCTTTCTTTGGATGTGGACAGCATTTTCCATCCCGAGGCCCCTGGAGAGGTCGTACTTCCTCATAATGCTGCATTCTCTACTATTTTCAAAAGATCTCCAAGAAACTAGTTGTTCATTTAAATTTTCTGAGGAGACAGTGTATGTAGCGTTTATGTAACACACACTTTGGAATAACTGCTTGGGATTTATTCACTTTATATCATGTTTCTTTAATAAAAACAGGTACAAAGTAGTTAAATACATAGTAGTTTGGGAGGGAGAGCATTCGCAGTTAAGGAAATCGGAAAAGACTTCCTATGGAAGTTGCTACTTGAGATGTACCAAAGGAAGAAAGAAATTCTGTGAGGTAGAAGTGAAGAGAGAATTCATGTCAGGCATAGGGGATGACCAGTGCAAAGGGAAGGAGATAGGAAATGCAGTGTTGTGTGTGAGGAACCAAGGGAAAGACAGGTTGGGGCCAGACTGTGCAGGAGTTTATATTTTATCCTCAAGACAATAAGGATTTGATTGAATAGGATAATGACACAGTGAGATCTGCACTTAAGGTTAATGAGTTTGTCAGCAATAAGGAGAATGGACTAAACTGGGGAGTCACTTGAAGGAGAGTGATCAATAATCCAGGTGAGAAGTGAAGATGGTAGCTGTTTGAGCAAAGGATGAGATATGAGGTGTTGAGGCAGAAACAGCAAGATTTGGCAGCTAAGTATATTTGTGGGGTGAGGGAAAGTGAGGAATTAAGGGTAGCACCAAGGTTAGGAACCTGGGAGACTGGAAAACTAATGGTCCTTTATACAGAAATTGGGAAATTTGAAATGATTGTTGCTTTGGGAATAATGATAATTACTGTGTCAGCCATACAGACACAGAAATCATTGCGTGTGGGATGGTTTTGAATATTTTCAGAAACAAAACTATATTGCTTCAAATATACATATGGTTGTTGTCACAGGGGAAAATATGTTCGCAACAAATTTTTTTGGCAATTATTTGCTACATAAAGCAGAATTAAAAATTTGTAAACATGAACCTGTTGTATCAATATCCTGAATCCCCAAGGAGTTCATGATCAGGTAAATGCAAAGTTCTAGATTAAGGGGAAGTCTACAACTCTGAAAGGAGGAGTTAGAAAAGGGTGACTCCACCCAGAAGAGGATGGGAATTATCAAGTAGCAGTAGCTAGTTTTCAGTTAGTCTAATCACCTCCAACACCAGAAGAGAGTTATAAGAGTCTCAGTGGAGAATGTGACTGATGTAATCAATTAAGTTGCCTATTCCATTCTGAGATGCTATAAGCAGATCCTACTCATTATAATATCCTTTCTTCCCTGGCAGGTGTTTGACTTCCAGTTGACTCCAGAAGACATGAAAGCCATCGATGGCATTAACAAAAACCTTCGTTACCTGGCTGCTACGCAGTGAGTTTTGTTCTTAGTATCTAACTTTTTCGTAGAGATATGTTACTGTAGGGATGAAGGGCAGCACATTAAAGGAAGGGGTCCTTTTTCAAGTCCTTCATGGAGAAGTTATAAATCTACAAAGTATAATATTTTGCAGTGGTCATCACATCTCCTCTTCCTCTTATCTGATGCAACATTCTGGACCTATCTTAGGCTAGGTCAGGTCCGAAAAAAATTTTCAGCAATTCATGGTCAAAGGTAAAATTGCAATAAGGTATTTGCAACTTCAGTCATTTGTCTGCCTTCAAACATGGCTGTTCAGTTCTCTATGTAGTCCTCCTCTCTTTGTCCTTTCAGTTTAATAGAAAAATTATATTTTATCGTAGTGGATTTTTATCATTTTTCATGCACAATGGATATTTTTTTCAACTTTCAGTAACTAAACTTCTCCCATATGAAAGGTATCTGTGATACCTTTTATCAGAAACAGGTTCTAGTTATATTTCTGATGCTTACTAGCTATGACACAATGAACAAGTCCATTTTCCTCTCCGAATCTCAGTTTCTTAGAAAATTTGTAAAAAGAAGAGTTTGGATTAGATGATCTCTAAGGTCTCCAAATTAGGTCTGAAGGGTGCCCTAGAGCCTCGATTCTGTGAAGATGAGCACTAAAGCAACATTTTTTAATGTTACCATGGAAGAGTATAGTCATAGGCATACAAGGATAGATGAAGAAAACTGGGTGTTGCTTCCTCCAAACCCATTTCCTATGAGGAATGTTGTACTCCTCTATCATTCCTCAGGAAGTGAGGTTCAGAGAAGCCCCACACCTCCTCCCATGACTGCTTTTCTTCTCATTAGGTGACTGGCTCCACATTAGCCTAGGGTTATTGTGAAATTATATAAACATGATCATTTAAATAAGCATGTTACATATCTTTGGTTTTCTCTCTTCTAACTTTGCAACCTTATTTTTCACATCTAAAATTGAACTCATTATCTTTTCTTCACACACTCCTCACCACCAAACTTCCCATATTACCATTCCAGCCCCAAGGCTTACAGCCTAGGTGTCATCATCGACTCCTCACTCTCTCTCACCCCCACCCCTTCTCATGTTCAATCTATTGCCAAGACCTGTTGATTTCACCTTTGCAACATCTTTTGAATATGCTGCTTTCTCTCCTCTGATACTGCCACCACTGTGGTGCAGGCCCTCTTCACCTCATACCTGAACCATTGTAATAGGCTTCTGGTAAGTCTGCCTGTCTTAAGTCTCTCCTCATTCCAGTCCATTCTCCATTAAGCCACCATTAAGTCAAACACCTGTCAGCTAAGAAACCCTCATGGCTGCTTGTCTTCTCCAGGAGCATATATAAAATTCTCTGTTCGGCATTTAGAGTTCTTCCCCCCCCTCCTTTCTAATCTTCTCACACTTTGCTCCCTGCCATGTACTCAAGCATCCAGTGACACTGGCCTCTTGTTTTTTATTAAGAAGGCATGACATCTTGGGCTCTGGATGTTTTCTCTGGCTCTCCTCTATTCTTGGAATACTCTTCCCCTCACCTCTGTCTCCTGGCTTCACTGGCTTTCTTCAACTCCCAACTAGACTTCTACCTTTTACAGGAAGCCTTTCCCAACCCCTCTTAATTCTGGTGCCTTCCCTCTTTTTTTCATTCCCCCGCCACACACTTAATAGTATTTTATTTTTCCCATTTACATGTAAAGATAGTTTCCAACATTCACTTTCATAAGATTTTGAGTTCCAAATATTTTTCTCCATCCCTTCCCCCCTCTTTCCCCAACACAGCATGCAATCTGATATTATTAACAAAGTCCAGCAGAAGACCTAGAAAGAGAAATGCCATATAAAATAATTGTAGAGAATATAAATATTTGGGAGTCTACTTGCCAAGACAAACTCAGAAACTATATGAATACAATTACAAAACCCTTTTCACACAAATAAAGTCTTATCTACATAACTGAAAAAATATCAGTTGCTCATGTGTATGCCGAGATCATGTAATAAAAATGACAATTCTACCTACATTAATTTGCTTATTCAGTGACATACCACTCAAACTAACAAAAACTATTTTATTGAGCTAGAAAAATAATAACAAAATTTGTCTAGAAGAAAAAAGTGAAGAATATGAAGGGAATTCATGAAAATCAATGTAAGGGAAGATAGATTAACTGTACCAGATATAAAATTGTTTCATAAAGCAGCAACCACCAAAACTCTTTGGTACTGGCTAAGAAACAGAGTGGTAGATCAGTGGAATACCATTAGGTACTTAAGACACAGTAGTCAATGACTATAGTAATGTACTATTTGATAAACCTAAATATTCCACCTTGTGGGACAAGAACTCAGTATTCGACAAAAAGTGTTGGGAAAACTGGAAAATGGTAAGGCAGAAACTAGACATAGACCAACATCTTACACAGTATACCAAGAAAAGCTCAACATGAGTGCGTGAGTTAGACATAAAGAGTGATACCATAAGCATTTTAAGAAAGCAAGGAATAGTTTACCTGTTAGACCTATGGAGACGAGAAGAACTTATGACCAAACAAGAGGTAGAGAGCATTAGGAAGTACAAAAAGGATAATTTTGATTGCATTAAAAACTCTTTACACAGAGCCAGTGCAGCTAAGATTAGAAAGTAAGCAGAAAGCTGGGAAACAATTTTTGCAGCCAGCTTCTCTGATAAAGGCCTCACTTCTTTTTTTTCCTTTTTCCCCCCATGTTTTTTCTCTTTTATTGTTGTTTTCATCATCTTCATCATTGTTGTCATCTTCATCCACATCATTGTCTTGTGGCAGCACCCAGCTGCCCATTGTCATCATCATTATTACATTTCTTTTTTTTTTCTTTTTTTCTTAATTTATTTTTAGTTTTCAACATTCACTTCCATAAGCTTTTGAGTTTTAAATTTTCTCTGCTTCCCTCCCCACCCCCTTTCCCAAGACTGCATGAAATCTGATATAGGCTCTACATATACATTCCTATTCAGCATATTTTCACATTAGTCATGTTGTAAAGAGGAATTAGAACTAATGGGAGGAACCACAAGAAAGAAGAAACAGAACAAAACAGAAGAGAAAAAAAAGAAATAATATGCATGAATCTGCATTCAAACTCCATAGTTCTTTCTCTGCATGTGGACAGCATTTTCCATCATGAGACCTTTGGAAATGTCTTAGATGCTTTAAAGGCTTCACTTCTGAAATATATAGAGAAATGATTTAAATATATAACAATACAAGTCATTCCCCAACTGAGAAATGGTCAAAAGATATAAACAGGCAGTTTTCAGATGAAGAAATTAAAGTTATGTACATTCTTCTTAAACTTTTTTTCACTCTCAATTCTTTCAATGCTTCTTAAACTGTGAGTCATGACCTACATGTGTGGGTCGTGACCCACAGTTTAAAAAGCAATACTCTAAATCACTATTGCTTAGAGAAATGTAAATTAAAACAACTCTGAGGGACCACCTTACACCTATCAGACTGGCTAATATGACAAAAAGTAAAATAACAAATGATGAAAAAGGTGTGGGAGAATTGTAACACTAATCCATTGTTTGTGGAGTTATGAAGTGATCCAACCATTCTGGGGAACAATTTGGAACTATGCCCAAAGGGCTATAAAACTGTGCATACCCTTTGATCCAGCAATACCACTACTAAAACTGTATCCCAAAGAGATCATAAAAAATGGAAAATGTACAAAAAAATTTGCAATGCCTTCACTCTTTTGATTTTTTTCTTGTGTATAGTTTATTTTACATATTTGTTTGCTTGTAGTCTCCCCCATTAGATTGTGTGCTCTTCCAGGGCAGACATTGTCCTTTGCTTTTTTTGCATCCTCATCACTTAGCACAGAGACTCACATATGGTAGGCACAGTAAAAGCTTATTGACTGACTGACTTGCTGCATAGTGGAATATTTACTATGCTATAGATTGCCCTTGGAATATCACCTCCATCTGATTCTATACAAACAATCAAAATTTAATGGAGTTCATAGTACAGCCTGGCCAAAGTCCACCACAATACTGTTTCTGCTCTAAAATTCCCTCTATGCTGTGGGAGCAAAGCTTGTTTTGTTAATTGATGTGGATAAAGTATGCCATGGTGTAGGGAGGCGATGAGACAATTATCATGGGAAAAGCACTAAATTTTAAGTCTTAAGTTTCAGCTTTGATTCCTCTCTCTGCCACTTACTACCAGTTTGACTCAAGGGAGGTGAGTTCTCCTCTCTTGGCTTCAGTTTCCTAAATCAGACCCTTCCAAATACCGCTTATTATATGGCCCTTCTTAATGATAGTAATTGACATTTACATAGTGATTTATTTTTGTAAAGTCCTTTGTACGCATAGTCTCAAGTGAACCTTGCAATAACCCTCTAAAACAAGTTGTCCAAAAATATTATTTTCCATTTTAAAGATGAGGAAATGGAGCTTCTGAGACATTTTGGCAATTTGCTCATAGTCATACCACTAATAATTGAGAGCCAGAACTTGAATCCAAGTTGTCTGATCCCGGAGCCAGGATCTTTTGTTTACTCTTCAGTTGATTCAGTCATGTTTGATTCTTTGTGACCCCATTTGGGATTTTCTTGGCAAAGATACTGCAGTGGTTTGCCATATCTTTCTCTAGGTCTATTGCACTAGCCATTTATTTTCCTTGCATCTCAGAAATGCTTTGTGTTTAAGGACTGAACACAACCTGCTTGAACCCAAGGCAAGAGGGATCTATAGCTAAGTCCTCATTCAGTAGTTACATGCTTGGGACAAAGAAAACAAACCACTAGGAAGACTGTATTTCTTAATTTGGGGAAGGGTGTATTTGAGGAGGTCGGGTTTGGGAGAAGGGAAGTTGTTTTAGTTGGTGTGTTAGAGAGATTTCTTTAATGAATGAGACCTGTATATGTATGTTTCTCTCTTTTTAGATTGCAAGACATTCCCAACTATCCTTTTAATGATGAATATTAATGAAGTTTTGACTCAGAAGATTTGTGTCCCTGAGACATTGCAGTTCTCTCAAAGGAATAGCGTGCATTCTGTTGGTTTTTATGGAAATTAAATCCAGTATTATGGTTAAGCCATGCACCATGGCTAAGCCTACACCAAAGCATAGGTTAAAGGCAGTTGTTCTATTATAAGCTCTGCCTTTCCTCCCCTCAATAAGACAGATATGACGGTACACATTTATGTAGCATTTCAAAATTTACCATACAGTAGTGAAAGTATTATCCACTTTTTTCTGAGAAACATAACCTTTCCTCAGAGAGATTGTCTCAGAGTTAGCATCTGTCTCACAGTCTTCCTCTTTCCTCAGATCTTACCATTATTTGAAGTACTTCAACATATCAATATTGATATCTCCTCCATCTTCCTAACTACTCAATTCCTTAATTTCCTCAACTCTCATGGACAACTTCTTCACTGCACCATCCATATAGTAGTGTAGATGTGCTGACCCAGGAATGGCAGTCCCCTTCAGTTCTATGCAATTTCATCACAGCTACATTTGTATCCAGTATGAATGAAATAATTTCTGTAACTCTTGTGGAATGAGATTTGCCACTACTATGGGGTATACAAGAAAGCCGATCATATTCATACATACATACATATACATATTAAGAAAACAACCACATGCTATGATTACACACGAATAATGAGTAGATGATAGTTCCCTCAAAACCCAGAAGAACACTAGCCCCTGAAGCCTTGAGGATAAGAAATATCCATATCTCAGGTAACTCCTAAGGCAAAAGTAGATCTTTGAATCTCGGATTTCTCTGTAGTAAAGAAGATGTAACTTCAATACACATTATTGCAGATGCACTCTAATGATTTTAATAACTAATGGCCAAACAATCTATCAAATAAAAATCTATTGCATTAAATCTATCAAATAAAAAGTATTCTTTATAAAATAAACTTGTAAGTCTAACAATAATATAACCAGTATTATGGATTTTTAAACTCATTGCCAGTGAAATATCAATTTGGTACAATTCATTTTATGAATCATCTTACACAAAACATCACTTCATCCCCTATCAATTTGGTATTTTATACCAAAGAGCAGTATAGAGCAACTACACTTTTAATTCTTATTTGTGCAGTTTACAGGTAGATCATCTTAATGACAAATATCAAATGGTTCTTTCATTAAGGTATGATCTGCCTATAGAGGGTAAAACATTATGATTATCTCACTTTAAATTAATCACATTATAATTTAGTTTGGATTTACAATCACAAATGATCTCATTCAAAATCTCAATTTCCCAAAGACCTTTAGCTGCTAGCACCTCAAATTATAGAGGCCACTATTTTAAATTAGCTCCATTCCAAATATTTATAGTTGAAGTTTCACATTCTTATCTCCTTTTTAATATATCTCAGCCTTTGCAAAAATCTTTAAAGTATAATTTTGAAATTTACAGTAAAGATATTTTATTTCAGTTACAAATTTGTTCTCTCATTAGTTTATAATGCCATAAGTTTTTACAAACCAAGAAAAATATTTCTTTTCTTTATTTGTCTAACTTTATCTCTGTAACCCCAATATGACTACTGAAATGACAGAGAGAAAATATCTTGAAGTTCTTTTTGTCTTTTTCTTTTTAAATTCCTAAAACCTTATCTTGCGCTGGAACTCTGAAATAGGAGTAAATCTCTGGTTATTGAGAAGGAGAGTTTAGCATCAGATTATAGAAAGCTGGGAGACTTGTTTCAAGTATGAAACTTCATTAATCTTCCCCACTGACCATTCTGAACTCCTTTTCTACATGTTTTTTCAGCGGACTTTATTGCTCAGCTGTGTTTTCCCCTTAGAAATCTTCCAATGTAGCAGAATCTACAAATACACCAGACATGACACAACATATTATCCTGAGAACCTCATAGGTGGGAAAGAAGAGGTTTTCTACTATAGGGGTACTGATGTTTGACCCATAAACACCCAACCCTGGTCATCAGTTTACCTGACTTATACACAGTGGTGCTTCTGTCATTAACCTGGGGTTATCCTTAGGGAACAGGTGTAGTGCTGATATTAAGTGAGCTCTTTATCAAGGTCACTTAGTCAACTAAAAGGACATTAGGACATGGGAAGACACAACACAAATATCTGATAAAATATTGCCTCTGGGCAGGTCATGTGGTTCAACTGGTGGCCTTTGCATTTGAGTCCTGGATCACAGTGTCATGCTCACCAGTATATCAGGGTGGCTGCCACCAGATACAGGTATCTAGTTTATTTCTAATGGCTGCAGTAGGTGCAGAAAATGCAGGGAGACACAGGTAGGCAAAGATTGAGACAGAATATTAATGCCCAAATTTAACAGATGGCAGCATTGCCTCAAGAGTCTTTAGGTAATCAATCTTGTAGGACTACTAATTTGCTGATAAAAGTAGCTAGGCTTATTCTAAACCTATTCAAAACACTCTGAGTCAGGGTGTCCTAAGGACTTCTCATGCCCCCTGAATTATATAGAGTTCAAACAAGGGAACAAATACTACATTCCACTGGATTATTAAGGTTTCTCACCATACAGATTGAATTCATCTAGCTCTGTTCTGACCTACCTTGTGTTGTGACTGCCTGCGGCCCTGGCCATTGTCAAATCAAATCTCACTGAGTGTGAGGAGAGAAAAAATCATGAGGGCCAGGTGGGAGATGTAAAGAACAAAGTCCGCTTATTAATCTGAGGAAAGGGTTTATATATCTTTTAATTACAGCAACAATAAGTATATTTGCAACAATAAGTGTATTTCTCCTGGGAACATCACCCAAAGTAACAAGTGTATTCTTTCTCACCTCCTTGTAATCTCCAAGGTTATACTGTTGTAAAGAGACACAACAGGGGGGTGGTAGACCAACATTCTGAGTTTACACAGCCATTGGATGGAGGACAAACTAGAGGGAAAACCTGGACTGGCCTGAATCCTCTGACTCTTCAGAGCTGGCCCTCAACATCTCCCCCTTTTTTCTGTACTAACTTGAGATAATGAAGGGATGCCTGAAGCTCACCTAAGATGTGGTGAATGTATCTTAAAAAATAGGGAAGGAAACATAAAACTAATACAAAACATAGCCAAGGTAGAAAATGTATCAGGAAGCTCAATTCATTATTAAAAGAATGAAGTTGATGTATCCAATTTAACAGTTTGTTTGCAATATCTCGAGGGTCAGTGCCATCAATATGAGAATCAGCTATCTCATGTTGTATGTTGGATAATTGGATAATTTCCCACGTAATGTTTTCAGAGTTCCATGAACCCTGAACCTTATACAATACGTGTTCAATAGTCGCATTAGTGAAATTTGAACATACATAGGGAGTCACACAGATAAAAGAATACCAATAATCTTATTTCAATATAAATACTGTTTTCAAGGTTTCTAATTCATCTCCTAAATACAATATGGATTGCCCTAATAAATTGACTTTACACAATATATCTCTATCAATGGCTTGTGTTTTAAGTGTTAAGCTTATATATATATATATATATATATATATATATATATATATATATATATATATATATATCTAAATTTTTTTTTGCTAACTCATTTACAAAAGGTGCAGTATGAATTTCACATTGTAGCACAATAGATAACACAGTAGTAGATATAATAAAAGAAGCAGCAATGATTAAACCAGTAATAAGGAGACCAATGAATTGTTCTGATTGACTTAAGGAGGAAGTAATAATTTGAGGAGCATGTTCACCAGAGTTCTGGAACTATTTATGTGAGATGTTAGTAGGGAAAATAGCTAATGATGATGGTTCTACCAAAAGTACAATATAGTCATTATTATCAATACGCTGTTTGAGAGTACAATTGACACAAGCAACATTCTATTCAAAAGTAGTATTAGATTGAGTAAAATTTACACATCCATTAGACAAACTGGTATAAAAAGTGATGTAACAAGAAAAAGACAGGGTTCAATATTGTTGCCAAATTTTGAAAAACATATACGTGTCCTGGATGCTAGAGATCTGAGGGTAGTTGTAACATTGGCTCTGTTGTGGAGAAAGGGATATTCTTGTCTTCCGAATACACTGGTGTTATTAGTATATATAGTCCCCAATTTGTCCACATGTGTGATGGGTCACAACCAGGGTGGAAAAGGAAAATAAGTCTAGTGCTGAGCACTCTGTACATTATACACTTGAGCAGAAAGTAAAGCTACTATTGCTAAAACTACAAGTTCAGGAGTCTTCCATCACTCGATGAGAGGGAACTTCCACTTGACTCCATGTGGGAAGGCAACTCATCACTGTAGATCGGCTCCTTCTGTTCTTTCCCTGAATCTTCATACTTTGCATTTGAGGTGTGAGTTTTGGTACACGCTCAGACATTTTTCTCTGGTATTCAGACAGGTTTGTGACCGTTTCTTGAAAAAATACAAGCATACTCTCGTCCCCTCATTAGTAGCGGATCTGGGCCTCTGGATGTTTATTTTTTTCAAGATGTTTTAGACTGGAGTGTACCCATCTTTGTTAATATTATTAAAAAATTAATACCCAATTGTCGATGAGGGATAATAGCCAAGATACCTGCCCCCCCTTTTTAAAAAGAATAGTTTTAATATCTTTGTTTTTAATTATATAGAATGCCTGTGATCAGAGAAATGTTATAACAAGTATAAAAGGAAGAAAATGTTTTGTTAATGTAAGCAGGAGCATTATCTATTTTAATTTGCTTAAGTACACCCGTAACTGCAAAGGCTTGTAAAATATGATTGATCACATGTTTAATTGTTCCACTTACTTCTATAGTGGCAAAAATGAAAGAAGAAAAGTATCGATTATATCGTGAATGTAAGAAAGCTTTACAAAAGAAGGCATATAAGTTACATTCATTTGTCAAATGTGTTTGGGAGAAAAAACTTCTGGGATTAATGGCAAAAGAAGGAGGGTTAATAAAAGTGATACATTTGGAACAGCCTTTTCCAAAAAAATTATATTTTTTTATACTATTTTTCTAATACTGCAGGAGTTTATTTATAGAAAAATAGTCACAAAATGTTATCCTCTCTATAATGAAGGTGGTTTTATTGGCAGAATATAGCTAATAAAAAGCTCAATAAAAGCTTAATAAAAACTTAAGTGGCAGCCTCCTAAAAGTTGGTGTTCAACTGATTGTTTTAATGCAAAAAGCTTCTCTTTTCTCAAAAGCCACTGTTCCACCCAAACAGGTTTCCCAGATTTCCATTGTATTTTATCAGCTTTATGGATAGGAGAAGCACAGGACAGGGATGGGGGTGGGAGAAAATACCAGTTCCCCTTTGATGTAAAACCTCCCACCCCCACAAATTAAGGGGAACTATTCTTGGTGAGGTGTGTGAGGGCAGTAAAAAGATTAAATAATTGATTAATGGTGATCTACAAGGCAGGCTAAAGCTAATTAACATCTTCAAGAAATTTTTGAAAATGATTAAGATTTTTTAAGGAATCTTCCCTAATTTGTAATATTTTGGGGGTCTAATTGTAGACTGTGAAACAATATGTCGAAAGTAAGCAAAGGGTAATTTCTTTTGTACCTTTTCCAGGGCAGTTATAAATCTATGAGACTGAAGGCCTTGTTAAAGCTCAGGCATTAATGAGGAGAGTTTGCAAGTAGTAGAACAACTGCAAAGTATATCATCCATATAATGAATTATTTTTCTCTGAGAATATCTCTACCTAACAGGTTGAATAGTGTTATGAGCAAAATTTTGGTATATGGTGGGAAACATTCCTTCTTAAAGGAACATAATAGGGAAACTTCAGATATTGATTTAATAGAGACAACTATACTCAAATTCAAACTCAAAACAAAATTAGTTATAGTCCTAAGAGTCATTTACCTCAAACAGCGTGTTTCGCTAATCACAGCTTAAAGCCAGATATAGTTAATTTTACTTTCATGGAGTTGAAATAAGTAATAAAGATTTAGTAGGATTCACATATATGGAGCGATTTCACTTAACATCCCCTTTTCTCAAATTTAAACTTGTTCTGGTGTAAAAGCCAAGTATTAGAAATCATTTGTATCTATTGTACATTAAATTGCAACTTCTCAGTAAGCTAAATGAATTGTTTAGGAACTCCATAACACAAACAAATTATTTTCTCAGGGCAGATGACCTTGCCCACACAGATGGTTTCTAGGGACCTTGGCAAGTTTACAAAGGAAAGGGAATTGCCTTATGCCCTTCCTTTTCACTCATAAGTAATTATAAATTCTAGGTTTTAACATTAAAACAGTAACTTCAAATAACTTAATTAACAATCTGGCAATTCTCGTAAGTGATAGTCAAATTGTTTTAACTTTTAGCTATTTTTTCATTACAGATAAAGATGAAAATACATGATTTTCTAATTGACAGTTATAGAATATTATAAGACAAGATTAGCAGGGCTTGATAAAATAATTTAAATGGTTGTACACAGTTCTTTCACCATCCTTTAGTTTCTTTTAGTTCACATTTTAATAAAATCCAAATTATGAAAAATTGCTTGACAAAACAATGCAAAAGTTTACCAATTAGAAACAATACTAGATTTAAAACCTAAAATAAACACATTACCAGTTAGAATGAACTAAATTATCTCTTGGTTGTGTTCCAATACATAAAAACTTTTCTTTTTGATCTGAGGGGAAAAAATTCACCCTCCTTTCTTATTTTCTTGTCCTGTCTCCGCAACCCAGCCCTGGCCCAGTTGGGTGCCACAACCCAGCCAAAGCTGAATACGGAAGAGGGGAAAAGAAAATTTTCCAACAACTTTTTTTTCTTATCTTTCCATCTACACTCAAAACTTTGGCCAGAGTCCAGAATGTAAAAGGAAAGAGGATTTCTTTTATTAATTCTCCAAAATATTCCAAATCTTTTACTCTCAAACCCTCTGTTCACACTGTTCATGCAAACAGCTCATGCCTTTCTTTCTACCCATACTTCTCTCATTCCTACATGCTTAAAAGTTCTTGCTTTTCCTTCTCTATCTACTTATCCCTCTAACAGACTTTGATTAAAGTCCCTTTAAAACTCCGCATATCTTGGATCTTTCTAATTCTGACCTAACACTTCAAGGATGCTTCTCGAATTGCTTTTACCAATCATACAACTTAAATAATAGAGCATAAAGCATTTTTCTCTCCTTGTGTCTCCCATCCACCCACTCCTCAGAGGCTGCTGTTATCAGGGAGGGAGGAGGGGGAGATAAAGAAAGCCACATTCCAGCTACTTTGCTGCAAAAGGTTTCAGATTACACTCATGGACACTCACTCATACCACACGGACACACACAGAACAGATAACATGCTAATGACAGGGAAAATTCAAAAGCTCAGAGGGGTTTACTAGAAATTCCTTGCACAAATCAAATAATATTCATTTTTATTTTATTTTATTTTATTTTTTCTTTTCATGGTTTTCCAGATGTTATGGAAACCAGGCAAAATTTTCCTGAAGGTCTTGGTTTACATAACAGGCAAAGCAATCTGCAGTTCTATAGGGATCTCTTTTCCTGCTGCTTGAGCCTGTCTTACAGCTCTGGTCACAATGTCTTCCTCCTCACAACAAAGATTTAGCTGGGTTGAATACTTTGGAGGAGCTCCAGGGTATGGAGAGTGTGGAGGGGGCTTTGAAACTTCAGCTACCTCATCACTTATTTCATACTTAATTTCTGATTTCATTAACATTTCCTCAACTTCTTCCTCCTCCATTGTACCACAAGAGGCTTCTACCTTACTTACTTTTATGGCCAAAGGCAACTCTTCTGGTTTTTGGAGACATATTTTAAGCATATTCCATATTGAGAAACTGGACAGCAGAAAAGCACCAGGTCCTCATTTACAATAATATTCACTTAATTGTTTACCTACTATTTCCCATTTTTCCATGTTTTTCATCCGTTCTTTGGGAAACCAAGGACAGCATTGTTCCACCGTATCTAAGAATCCAAACAGCTGTCCAGAAGTGATCAACAATCCGCTGTCTTTTACTAATGATTTTAACACTTTCAAATAATATTGTCTGTCTCTCTTTTCTGCTGATGAAATATGTTCCATCTGAAATAGTTATTTTTCTACACACTCACTTGGCCCGTGTAATTTCACCTTCACTCTGAACCAAATGTCACAAGGCACTTCGATTCAACATGAAAGTAAAACACACACACCGACCTGTGGCTCTAATCCCCCGCTAAACCTGGTGAAAAAACTTACGTATAGAAAATTATTGCCATACCTTGTTAGTCGTCCTTTTTTGATGACCAGAGCTCCTTTTCTAGGGGTATTGGCCAAACAGCCCGCCTTGTCCAGGGCCACTCTGCCGGGGGAAGACACTCTTTCAGGTCCCTGTTTGTGTGCCACTTGCTGTGAGCACCTGCGTCCACAGCCATCGTCTAATCTAATACGACTGAGTGTGAGGAGAGAAAGAACTACGCCGGCCAGGTGGGAAATGTAAAGAACAACCTCAATTTATTAATCTCAGGGAAAGGGCCTTATATATCTTTTAACTAGGGCAGCAACAAGCATATTTGCAACAACAAGTATATTTCTCATGGGAACATCACCCAAAGTAGCAAGATGTGTATTCCTTCTCGCTTCCTTGTAATCTCCAAGGTTATCCTGTTCTCAAGAGACAGTACAGGGGGGTAGTAAGCCAAGATCCTGAGTTTACACAGCCATTTGATAGAGGACAATCTATAGGGAAAACCGGGGCTGGCCTGAATCCTCTGACTCTTCAGAGCTGGCCCTCAACAACTTTAGGCTTCTCAAATTGATCATCAGAGATCCCACTTCTGACATCAAAACTTTTTTGGCAGAAAGGAATGAAGAAGTAAAAAAAAAGGTGAAAGTCATCAAGTCATCTAGCAGGAGAAAGAGTTTGAAAAAAGGTGATCTGCTTTCCCAGGTGTCTGAAGTATATTATAGCATTATATAAGATTCAAAGAAGGAACAAGGAAACAACAGTTGAGTGTTCAGCACTTTCCAGATTAAGACACATCCTCACAGCAATCTGTGGATCTACTTCCACTAGAAGGTTTCTAGTCAGTGTAACCTGTAGTTCTGAGTTAAAAATAATCTGTTCTATAAAAAACAGATTTGGTCTTTCAGCCCCACAGGGTTCTGTTCACGCAATGCAATAAAGATTTCCCACACCACCATGTATCTTTTTTTAGTGTGCCAATCTCATTTCTATATAGTTTTGGTACTCAATTTTCCCTCTAGTCCAAGGTCATCCTGATGGATGAAACACTCCTAGGAAAGTCCATATCTTCTTGATTGAGAAATTCCCCAACACATGTGTAAGACCACTAACTCAGTTTATTCCTCTCAGACTTAGATAAATAAAAGCAAAAACTAAACAAATGAGAAGTTGAAGACTTGAATAGAATTTTAGAAGAGTTAGGTATAATGCACCCCTGGAGATCACTGAATGGAAATAAAAGGGGGTATGATATATTTCCATTGTACATAGTACTTTCTTAAGTTGACCATATACTAGGGCATTAAAACTTCACAAACAAATTCAGAAAAACAAACCTATCATTAATGTACTGTGATGAAATAAAATATATTTAACAAGGGGCAATGAAAAAATTATTTAATTGTGGACTTGTCTTACAGAATGAGTGGATTGAAGAACAAATCACAGAAAAAATCATTAATTTCATTGAGGCAGCAAGGTGGCACAGTGGATAGAATACCAGACTGGAGTCAGAAAGACCTGAGTTCCAGTCTGGTAACCCTGGGTAAGTCACTTACTTACATTTGCCTTAATTTTCTCATTTATAAAATGGAGATAACAGCACCTACCTTGCAGGGTTGTTTTGTGGATAAAATGAGACATTAATAAAGCACATAGCATAGTGCCTGGCACATAGTAGGTACTATATAAATGCGTATTTCTCCTTCCCTTCCCTTTATTAAAGACAATTACAAAAAGACAACATACTAAAACTGTGAGAATGTAGCCAAAGCAGTCCTTACAGAAAAAATGTCTATATATACAAGTTTATCAATGGAAAAGGAAAATAACAGATTAATGACTTCAGCATAGAACTAATAAATCTTGTAAAACTGAAAAAATTAAAAATCTCCAATTAGATACCAAAACAGAAATCTCAAAAATTAAAGAAAGGACTAACAAAATTGAAAGTAAAAAATAAAACTAAGACTAGGAGCTTTTTTTTCCCTCAAAAGACCAACAAAATAAATAAAATGCAAACTGACTAAGTTTTTAAAAAGAAAGAAAATCAAATTACCAATATCAAAAATTAAAAAGATGAATTCACAATTAGTGAAGAAATAGTTAAGAAATATTTGCTAACATAAATGCAAGTTAAAATTACAATCTAAAAGAAATATGATTATTTACAAAAGTATAAAATGTCTAGATTAACAGACCAAGAAATAGGACTCAAATAACCCAATCCTAAAAAATATACATAAATTGAAGAATCCATAAATGAGCTCCCAAATTAAAAAAAAAACCCTTAGAATTTTGTGGAGTTTTATGAATTATATCAATTCATTCCAATATTACATTGTTTGGGGGAAAAAACAGGAACAGAAGGGGTCCTACCAAATTCCTTCTATGAAAAATACATTCTTAATACCTAAAACAATGACAGCCAAAACAGAGGGAGGAAACCTATAAAACAAATATTAGCCAGGAGGCTATGGCAACATATCTCAAAGATTATCTGCTGTGGCCAGGTTGGATTTCTACCATTTATTATTGGGCAAGCTGTAAGCATAATAGACCATATGATTGTTTCAGTATTTGCAGAAAAGGCTTTTTATAATCTACATAATCCATTCATGTTCAAAAAAAAAAAACACTAGGAAGCAAGGTAATAAGTGGATCTTTCCTTAAAATGATAAGTGATATCTACCTAAAACCAAAACCCAACACTATCTGTAATGGGGTTTTTCCAATAAAGTTCATAAAAGCAAGGAGGTTAAAGCAAGGATGTCCGTTACTATTCTGTATAGTGCTAGAAATGCCATCTATAGCAATAATATAAAAAGAAATTGAGTAAATAAGCACAGACAAAGAAGAAAATAACCACTTTTTACAGATGATATGTTGATTTACTTAGAGAACACTAGAGACTTTACTAAAAATTAATTGAATCAATATCCTTGGAAAAGTTGCTGGCTATAAAATGATCCCTATATAAATAGCTAGCATTTCTATATTTTGCAAAATATATATATATATATATATATATATATATAATACACACACACACACACACACACACACACACACACACACACACCGGCAGGAAGAGCTAGAAAGAGAAAGTCCATGTAAAGTAACTACAGAGGAGTCACATGACCAACAAGATGGAGGATGATCAACCACTAAATAAAAATTTATTAAACACCTTCTATGTACCAAACATTGTGCTAAGTACTGAGGATACAAAATGAGGCAGAAGATAGTCCCTGCCCTCCAGGAACTTGCAGTCTAATGGAGGAGACAATATGTAAACAAATATATTCAAAGCCAGCTATATGTGGGATAAATAGGAAATAATTAACATTGAGAAAGCACTAGAGTTAGTGGGAGTGACATGGGTGATGATCCAGCAAAGGAGACAAAGAAGAATACCAGATGGGAAAGAGAACCAAGAGAAATGTCAGAAAATCTCAGGGAGGGAAGAGTATCCAGGACGTCATTAATACTGTCAAATGCTGCAGAGGGTCCAAGGAGAAAAGAATATATAATTCAATTCAAACCAACAAGCATGTATTAAGCACTCATTGTCACAGCGACTGGAAAGACAAAAAAAGAAGAAAAAGAAAGAAAAACAGTCTATCATTGTCTCTTTCTTTGCTTCTGTCTCTGCCTGACTGTCTGTCTGTTGATCTCTCTTTCTCTCTCTCTCTCTCTCTCTAGCCAGTAAAGTTATAAGAGGTCAAGAAATAATAAAACAAAATATAAAGAATGAAAACATAGAAGAGAATATGAAACATCCCATAAGAAAAACAAGTGATGTTGAGAACAGACCAAAAAATCATAAGAATAATTGGACTACCTAAAAGGTATGATCCAAAAAAGAATCTTGATACAATACAAGAAATAATTAAAGAAAATCATCCTGCAGCATTAGAACAAGAAGGGAAAGTAGAAATACAAAAAAAAAAAATCAACCTGAAAAAGATCTTACAAGGAAATCCCACAGGAATATCATAGTCAAATTCTGAAACACCCACTCAAGGATAAGACATAATGAGCAGGGTGGCATAGTGGATAGAGCCATACTAAAAGACTGTAGGTCTTGGAACACTATGTATTGAAGAACAAAAGAACTGGGATTCTGGGCGAAAATACCATACCCAGCAAAGCCAAGCATATTCCTGAATGAAAAAAAAAAGGCATTTAATGAATTGTCAGACTTCCACGATTTTGTTAAAAACAAAGCAAAAGAAAACAAAAAACAACCAAACCAAAACCTTGAACTTAATAGAAGATTCGACATACAAGAGCCAAGAGAAATATAAGGTACATACCAAAGACTAATTACAAGGGACTCAGTAAGGACAGACTTTCCTTTTTTTACAAGGAAATATAAAATGCATGTCTAAGATTGTTATTACTAATTGGGTAGTTCATAAGAAAGAATGGGGTAAACTTGAGTATGAGATGATTTTAAAAAGTAAAACCACTTAAGAATGGCTAAAAAGAGTAATTATTTTATACAAATGAGGTGTGAGAAGAAGAATTGACACAGAGGAATTAGATGAGGGAGGAGGGCTGGTAGTTATGGAAACCTACTTTCATGGGGAATAGGTTCAAAAGGGAACAATACATTTATATCTAGAAGATTACAAAAGTCTTCTAAATTCAGAAAGAAAGAAAATGCTAAGAGGATAGGGAAGAGGGAGAGGATGAGGGAGTTATTTTTAGAAGGGAGGGTGAGGGAATAGGTTCAAAGTGGGTATATGAGGGTGTTTAAATTAACGGAAATTGGAGTATAAGGGAGGGATCTTTGAAGAGGGGGTAGGTTAAGTAATAGGAGGGCAGGGTAGCAGGTAAAGGAGTCAGGAGGGTTAGGAAATAAGAGATACACACAAACATAAAATAAAATCAGGAATAGAATTTGTTAGGGAAGAAGGAGCAGGGATAGTAAACATAATCTTGGACAAGGTTAAGGCTAAAATAGATTTAACCAAAAGAGAAAAATAGGGAAAGTATACTATGTATTGGCCAATTTATCAATGTTGTTTTGGACTACTTAAAGTAACTAGATAGTATAGGGTGGGAATATTTCTGTGATGTATGAAATGACAAGTTGGTGGACTTGAAAAATATGGAAAGACTTGGACTTATGAAGGAAGAGGTTATCCACCCTCAGAGAAACAGAGGAGAAATTAGTTTAGTATACACAGATGCATATAAATATATATGTCTATATATGACTAGGATTATCATATCTATGTATATGTATGTATAAGTAAATGTATATTTGCATAGGCATATGAGTGTACGTATATATGTATATCTTTGTGTGTATGTACACATGTATGTATATGTATATGTATGTGTACATGTCTATATCTATATGTAAATAAATACATGTTTAATTTTAGTCTTCTGGGGTGGAGAGGAGAAAGGAGGAAAAAGAACAAAGGAAAAAGTGCACATCAGAGAGCAAAAGAAAATTTACAAGGAAGCAAAGAAAAGATGGACAGCTCTCAACACAATGTATAGTGGTTATCATATAGGCTTTCTTGATGTGGAAATTTATTGCTGTATATTTTGGATCCTCTCTCATGTTCTGCTGTGCACATGGCAATGCTTCCCCCCTCTTATTTTTATTATTTTAGTTTTAGCATATAAGTTTGTTTCTTTTTTCTTTTCTTATTTTGTATGTAAGTTTCAAATAAAAAAATGTACAGCAAATGAGTATTTGTCATGGCAGTATTATTGGTATAAAACATCTCCTCTTGATGTGAAAAAAAAGTAGGTACACTAACGCACTGCTGGCAGAGTTGTGAACTACCCCAACCATTCTGGAGAATTACTTGGAACTATGTCCAAAGAGCTATAAAACTGTGCATACTCTTTCATCCAGAAAGACCATTAATACTCTGTATCCGAAAAAGATCAAAGAAAAGGGAAAAGGACCTATTTGTACAAAATTATTTATAGAGGCTCTTTCTCTGATGACAAAGGATTGGAAATTTAGGGGATGCCCATTAATTGGGGAGGAGAGAAAGAAGTCGTGGTATATACTTGTAATGTAATACTGGGGAGACTGATATGAACTGATGTAGAGTGAAGTGAGCAGAAGTAGGAGAACATAGTACACAATAACAACAACAGCAAAATGGTAATGATGGTCAACTGTGGAAGACTTAATTACAGTAATCAAGATAATGATCCAAGACAATGATCTAAAGCATGATGAAAAATACTATCCACCTCTAGAGAGAGATATTAGAGCAGATTAAAGTGTCCGTTTTTCCATTTTATGTTTCTTGCTTTTTATTGTTGGTTTGTTTTTTGTGTTTTGCAATATGGGTAATATGGACATAGGTTTTGCATGACTTGTATTATTGGACTGGTATCATATTGCTTGCCTTCTCAATGGGTAGAGGAGTGGTACAAGGAGAGATAGAATTTGGAACTCGAAATTTTTAGAAAAAATGTTAAAAGATCCCTCCTGTTTCTGTAATACTCTCCCACCAGTAAATAAGGAAAAGTGGTCTCAAGTTTGGAGAGCACATGTGGCAAGAGGGGGTAATATGAGCTCTGGAAGTCCTTCTGTTGGAATTCTCAGAATGTTTTCCTCGGCTTCTTGTAACTTGTCTGCTGAGCTTGCAAAATCTTGAATCTGCATTTCCTCATCCCATCTAGTCTGTCCTGACTCCCTTTGCACCTGTATCAGATGTTGCTGTTCTAGGGATACTGCTAGAATATGCCAATGAAAAATCCACATCCTCTAGTACTCTGAAGTTCACAAACCCCTCTTCTGGCCAAGAAGAGAGGAAGAGACCAAGATAAAGGCAGAGTCTGAAGGGCTCTCCTTTCCCCCTCCTCCTTCAAAGTGATATCTTCATTCCTTTCTGCTGCTAAATAATGCAGGTTGGTGCTTTCCTGGAACATTATTAGACAGTTATCTAGAGCATAAACAAGGTAATTGTCTTTCCCAGGGTCACAGCTCAACCCAGACCTTTCTGGCTTTAACACCAACTCTCAGGCCATTGCACCATATGCTTCTCATTTTAGGACATTCTTTACCAGACAAATATAAATGCACACACATTTAAACATAGCCAGGTACTAACACCCTTCTCTACTTCTTAGGAACATTGTGACTAGAAGGTTATTCCCAGCCCTGTACAGAATCTGTTAGCATTAATATATAGAAATCAAAGGGGGAAAGCTATGTAGAATTTCACAAATGTTCCCTTTATCCTCACTTGAGAGAATACCCCAAGATCATCCTCCCAGCACTTGCTAGTCAAAAATTTCTGGAATGATCCATGTTTAGATTAATTGGCTACTGACGTATTTACTTATGTAGTTTTAATTGCTTATTGATTTCTTTTGCTTTCATTCTTGAAACCAGTCAAGAAGTTTGCCATCTGTTTCCCCAGTTATAACCCTAATAGGTAAGTGTCTACTAGGGCTTAAACATTCTCATAATGCCTGGGATGATACCTAAGATCTTCCACATCCCCTTTGTTAGGCAACATTGAGTAAATTAAGAAACATTCTGTTCCCATATCCAAACACTACCTCAACCCCTCCAACCAATCATTTTACTCAAAGATCCCAAAGCATAGTTCTGGAAGCAGAGCCACTTATTCCTGAGCAATCACCATGTTGGAATGTCTGAAGAGGAAGGAGCAACTCCAACACATGTTAGAGATGACACTTTTCCTGTTCAAGAGATGCCATCTTTGCAGCTGCTACATTATGGCAACCTCCCAGTCCCACCTGCATGCCACTGGAAACTTTAGTCAGCTGTATAATCTTTTACAAATCTCTTTCAGACATGTAAGTGTTGAGTGCCAGTTTTCTCCTCTTCCACCTCCCTAGTGCATTTACCATATAATCACTTGTAGGAGCAGTCTTTGCCACAAAGTACAGGAGCTCATACAGGGAACCTTTCCATCTAGTGAATGGTTCTAATTTAGCTGCTAGGGAAAGAATACAAAGGATAACATTTCAAATTCCCTGAAAATGGAGGAGTTCCCAATGACCTAATGATGTCAGGAAACAAGAATGTCATTTATGCCATTTACCTTGAGTAAATATGGCAATGGTTTGAAGGTAGTTTGAATATAATTTTCTTTCCACTACGTATTAGATTAGTAGACAAGGCAATTCATGCTCATCTTATTCTTATCCTTTTCCCATCAACTAATTTCCTGTTACCTAAGCAGGTAACTGCCTTTTAATTCATTGTCTTGCTCTTGTCAACAGTATGGTCATTGCTCTGCTCTGGGAATCCTTTGAGTATGGTGTAGGGACCTACCAGTCAGAAGACACAGGTTCAAGTTCCAGCTCTATTACTAACTGGCTATGTTTCATGGACAAGTCACTCAATTTCCTCATTTTAAAAAAATGACAGAATTTGACTGAATGATATTGAAACTTTTACCTAGCTCTACTACTCTGATTCTCTGGCTTTGCAGTCAGAAAATGTCAATTAATTTGAACAATTTATTGACTTAATTTAAGGAAGCAAATATATTGAAGAATCATTTAATATATTTCAAAATCAATCTAATTTGTGGCAGGAGGTCCTTTTGTGTGCCTTTAAAATTATACTGTGCAGCTGATTGTATTAACTGTCTGTTCATACAGCTGACTCTAATGTTCATGTGCAGGATTCTGCTAATTGTATAGTAAAGGGGTGCATGATGGTGGGGTGGTGAGGAAAGGGAGGAATTGTTTAATTTCCTAACCTGGATTTGGTCCAGGTTGCGAAATAGTGCTTTGGTCTCTTGGTGATCTGGCTTTTTCCTCTCACCAGCTATTTCCTTTTAAGCCATCAAGGTTGGGGTTTGTTTGTTTGTTTCTTTTTGGTTAGGCAATTGGGGTTAAGTGACTTGCCCAACATCACACAGCTAGTAAGTGTCAAGTGTTTACTCTGAGGCCAAATTTGACCTGAGGTCCTCCTGACTCCAGGGCCAGGGCTCTATCCACTGCACCACCTAGCTGCCCCAAGGGTTTTGAGGTCACTTTCTGTCAGGGTCCCATGATTTCTGAAACAGGAAATCCAAAAGAGAGAGTCACAGAAGGTTTAGTCAAAGAACCATTTTTTTTGCCCAATACTTCATAACGGATGTTCCCACCCCGGCTTATATTTAAGATATGCTATTCTGGTGGCAGCTAGGTGGTAAACTGGATAGAGCCCTGACCCTGGAGTCAGGAGGATCTGAATTCAAATTTGGCCTTGGACACTTGACACTTAGTAGCTGTGTGACCCTGGGCAAGCCACTTAATCCTGGTTGCCTTGCCAAAAACAAAAACAAAAACAAAACAAAAACAACAACAAAAAAAGCAATTCAGAGGAACATAGCTATTAATATATGTCAAATAGCCTGGGTAAACAACCACAAACAGTTATCATCTGTCTTTTTCTCCTTCCTTCTGACACACACAGCTATAGGGTCAGTCTGAGATCATTAACTTAGAGGCCTAGACATTTCTTGCTTTTATATGCTGCCCATTGGCAGCCTTGGAATGGGAGAGAGACTGATATCCAGTGTAGACCTTTTGGCAATAAGATCTGTTGTCATGCTCCCAGAGCTAAGCTACTGTGCTATTTCTGATTTTGGCAAGGATGAAAGTGCTCTGAAAGAATTGCTCGGTAACCACAAGCAAGCTTGTGCACTTCCTCTAATGCCTATCATATTGCAAAGGTTGATCTGATACAATGGTTTCCACTAATATTTTCCAAAGGTCACATCCAGCTGTGTACAAAGTAGTTGGGGGAGAGGAGATGTGGGAAATGAGCCCACATATTAAATCTTGAAAAACCACACAACTTACATGTTTGCATTCAATATGTAATCTATTTTCCAAAAGTTTTTAACACGGCATTTTCTTCTTTTTCTTCTGTCACTAATGATTTTTATTATCCTTATTCCTACTCTCCTCTTCTGGGCACAATCTTTAATTGACCTAGATCCTCCACACTGTAGAGGTATAACAGAGAGAGGAAAAGCCTGTGAAGCTTATTCATCTCAGCATTGCTTTTGACCACCTGTGCTCAGGAAGAGAAACAAAGCAGAAGATGCAGGAAGGGATTGTCTCAGGCTCATTGGTACAAAGTACTGTGTGTAAAAAACTTGTACTCACTATCAGGTGCACATAGTTGCAATAGCTGCCACTGGGTGGGGGAAGGGTAGAGAAATCACCATAGGGATTGAGGGAAGTGAGAGACAGACAGACAGACGATCTCTGGCTTCATTTTAAAAATCTGTTAAGTGGGAGGCTTCCTGGATCAGACACTAATTCTCTTTGGCACAGTATTGCCCCTACCTCCACCAACCCCGGGCAATGTAGGCCAAGGGAACCAGAAGAATCCTGTGTGCTCTTTAACGAGGAACATTTAAGCCACTAGAAGGGGCCAGGGTATAGGTTCCCTTAATTACTCTATTACATATCCGTCAGCCAGGGTCATCTTAGCTCAAGACATGCAGGAAGTGACAGGACCTGAACTCAAACCTGGATCTTTTAGGTTTAAATCCACTCTGATTTCCACCCTTCTACTTCAACTAAAATCCTAAAAACAAAGAAACAAACAATAATCAAGGGGCACTAGCTCCTCTTCCTCAAAATGAAACACTATAATTTTATAAGACTAGCTAAACCTGATTAACAGGTAAGTATCTTTTCCTATTTTGAACCCCATATCTGCACTCTAGGAGAGGCAACAGGAGTAGCAGACACAGTTCTGGGCTTCGAGTCAAAAAGTCCTGAGTTCAAATCTCATCTCTGACATTTACTAGATATGTGATCCCCATGTGCTTCAGAAAATCCCCAAGAATTTATTCATGAAATCATATAGGACTACTCAAGAGTTTCCCACAAGACAAAATTAGAGGTGCTTTTCAATAGCACCTATAGTCCTGAGCATAAGACAGCCTTAAAAGGGACAAAAGTGGTAACTGCATTCCTTTTGTAAAAGTGTTACCCATTCTGTTTTTTAACATATAGAAAAACATTTTTTAACTAACTTTCATGGTGCAGCCCTGCATCTGAAGATTTTCATGCACAAGACTTCTGCTTCCAGACCATCCTGCAAAATGGTTCATATGTATGGTACTATATTGTACAATGAAAAACACCCAGATATGAAAAATGAAAATCTGAGCTCTAACACTTGCTATCTGTGAGACTGTGGAAAAATGAACCTCAGTGAACCTCATCTTCCTCATCTATAAAATGGGAATAACCACATTTGCACTTCCTACCTCATAGTGTTGTTGTGAGGAAAGTGCTTTGTAAACTTTAAAGCAGTACAGAAATATGAACTACTTTCAGTATTCACTGCATACTCTGTGCTGACCTCCTCATCTGGCAACATTATGAATGACAAAAGTCACTTTGGTTCCACCAGTTTTAAAGATGCAGGTGACCAATCAAAGGGGTCTACCTCGCCCATCTGTTAGATAAACAGGACATGGTCACAAGGCGAGCTTATTCTAATTTAAAAAAAGAAATAGAGACCTCAGAAAACATAAGTACCTTCATCACTACTGTGCAGTTTTTATCCTCAGGTTATTTTCATGGGCCCAGTGTTCAGATAATTCTTGTATGCATCATTCCCAGGGAAACAAAATCTTTCTCTTCTCTAGCGACCCTCCTTAATCCATTGATCAAGTCACCTGGAAAGGATTCTTGCTGCACTCACTCTGTTCAATCATCTACTTTGAACGCTAATTTGAGTAGAAATGGATATGAAAATATCTATCACGTCCCAGGAGCAGAAACTCTAACTCAGAGCAGCTTTCTGGTTTCCTACTTTCTCACCAAACAATGTCTTTGGAAGGGCTCTCATGGTTTGTTCGGTCATGAGCCACTAACTCCACTTGTTAACAGACCCTCAAAGAGTTATGATAATGCCTTGTGATGCTCTGGAAATTTCTTCCAGGGCTTTTTCTTTTTCTTTTCAAATTAATTTTCTTTAAAATAAACTGAAGGTGAAAAACAGACAGGGGCACAACAGTTATGGCTGTTGTTGTTGTTTTATAATGTGGCTTCAATATTTTGGTTGCCTTTGTCCTGTGAATGTAAAGGGAGGGAGAGAGCAGTGAGGCAATACTTAATACCATCTCCCACTTCAATTTCAGACCCTGGTCAGCATGAATTATAAACTATTCAACCAACTGGATCTGTGACTTGAGTAGGCTGCCACTTGGTGGACACATTGAACATGATAATACCTTGTAGGAGAATAATTATTACAGTGCCATACTAGTTTTCCTTAAACTTAAGCAACCAGTAAGCTGATCTAGTCTGTTTGCTTTGCAGAGTCTATATACCCAGTTGCCCAAGTATCCCACAGAGTCCACATAACTGTCCCAGAGTTATCTGACTCTTCACTGTTGCTCCCACCTCATATCCAATCAGTTGCTAATCTTTTCAACTCCACTTCCATTATGTCTCCACCACCTATCTCTTTTTCTTCACTCATGTGACTACAATCTTTGCTTATGTCCTTAGCACATCTCTCACCTTAATTATTGCATTACTCTCCTAATTGATTTCCTTGTATCACATCTATCCTCTTTCCAACCAGTCTTCCATGGAGTTGTCAAACAGAAGCTTTCTGATACTTCTAGGACAAAATACAAAGTGTTCAGTGGCATTTAAAGCCCTACACAATCTGGCCTTGCTCAATTTCATAGACATCGCATGTTGCTCCCCCTTCTTGCATCTTACTATCTACTCTACTGTTCCCTGTAGATGATATTCTTTCCCCTATCTATACGACTTTTCATATGGCCTATCCCCCATGCCTGGAATAATGAAATGAAATATCAGGGAGTACAGATTAATTGTCATATATAAGAAAATGGAGATAAGACTGAAAACATAACTGCCATTCTGTTAACTTTTGTGGCTGGAGATAGATTGGATGAAGTATAGAGACTGTGGACAAAGAGAACTTCTATCCCAAAGACAGAGTTAACGGTTAAGGAGAAAAAAAATAGAAGGAGTTAGATCCTAAAAGCAAAGAATTTAACTTTTATCTTTCAAAGAAACATGAAGAGAATTCTTAAGAGTCTTTGGCTGCCATTCTAAGAGAGTTAAATGGTGGAACTACATTTCCAGAACCGAGGCACATTGGTTAAAGGTGATTCTCTACTCATATCTGATGCATTATAAATAATTATTTGTTTGTTACACTTTTGATAAGTTGTAAAGCCAGTAACCTTTATGTTTCCTTGAGCACAGGAGATTACAGAGCTTAATATAAATATAGAGATGAATAAAAGCTTAGAGAGGAAAAATTTCTCCAATTTATTTAACAAATAATATTTCATAAACTGGGATGGGGGCACAGCAATTATTGATTAAATAATGAAAGAGATGTTATGTTGTAATTTTTGAGGAAATGTCAGCGTGTGCTTCATTATCTTGAAACTTGTAATGAGATAGGAAGGTAAAATGGGCCCCTCCTCACACTGGTGAGCTCTTCCCAGAACCTTTATTTGGAGAAAGACCAGATTCCATTCTCTGGATTTAGCCACCATACCAAATGCAGGTGCCTCCTTCCTTCTTCCCCACTTTTCAGGTCCTTTTTCATGTGTTGTCTTCCTCCATGAGAGTGCTAGCTCCTTGAGAGAAGAACTTGCATTCTTTTTGCTTGTATTTTTATGTCTGGCTCTGAGCACGGTATCTAGCAAATTACAATCTTTTAATAAATGCTCATTCATTAACAAAGAGTAAAGACAGATTTGGTGTGGTTGTTGACCAATGTTACAATGCTAGACACTGCCTATAGGGTTCCCATGTAACATATACAAAGACCCTAAACCCTGTGATAAATGCCAAGTTCCTTAAGGAGAAAAAGGAGACTCTGTACAGTTCTGAATGGACCAGAGTAGCCGAAGTCGCAGGTAAACTCACGGTTGTTTCATTGGATTGTACAGCATCTTTGTTAGAGGGCAGAGTCCATTACTAGAGGACTGCCAACACTCCAAAGTAGATTTCTGGGAAAAATTTGGATGTTGCACAGGCTATAAAATGGTATGAGATCCCTGAAGGAGACATTTTCAATACCTTTTGGACTAGGAAAAAATCAGTCGTGGTTCAAATTTTGAAGATTGGAGGCAGTGAATGATGAACTCCAAGATAACTGACCACACAAGGCATACTGACCCAGATAACCTGATGAGTCTATTGGACACAATTCTGTAGTTAGAAATAAACAGCAACACGGAAGGACAGATTGAGCACTTGATCCAAGGTAGGGTTATGTGTGAGGGGAGCGACGGATCAGGAAACAAAGTTTGGAGCCCATGCCTGTGGTGGCTACTTGACAGAGGCACCTGTGCTAGTGATGAGACTACAGAGCAAGTCGCAACCTGCGGTTTCAGTCTGAAACTTTACGAAGGGTGCTTGATCCAGCATAGGAAAATGGGACTATGTAGAAATCTTCCATGGTGAAAATGGCCACTGGGAGGCCATATAGAAGCCTCATATCTCACTATCATTTCTCCCAAGCCCCCTTCCCTCCCAAACCTTCCCATAACTGTCAAGGACCCAGCTCTCACCTTCGATGTCATCCCTGACTCCACATTCACTTGATTCATTGTCCACTCCACATTTGCAACCTTTGCCTAACCTCGTTTCTACCTTCAAAATATCTTTTATATATGTGTGTCCCCTATGGCAGCTAAGTGGCACAGTGGATAGAGCACTGGGCTTGGAATCAGGAAGATTCATCTTCCTGAGTTCAAATCCATCCTCAGACACTTACTGGCTGTGTGACCCTGGGCAAGCCACTTAACCCTATTTGCCTCAGTTCCTCATCTGGAAAATGAGCTGGAGAAAGAAATGCAAACCACTCCAGTATCTCTGTCAAAACCAAAACCCCAAAATGGGCTCATGAAGAGTTCAACATGTCTAGAAGGACTGAACAACAACAACAGAATGTATGTCTTCTTATGTTCACTCACACAGCCACGACCCTAGCTCAGGCTCTCATCATCTCCCTCCTGCGTTACTGCAACAACCTTCAAATGAGTCCCCGTGCTTCAAGTCTCTTTCTACTGCAATCCATGCTCCATTTGCTATCAAGATGATCTTTCTAAACACTAGAGCTGACCACATCACATCCTGGTCAGTGAGCTCCAGTGATGACTTCCTTATAGTACTCATCCTTTAAATGGAGTGTGCCTCATGCTTTTCAGGCAGTTTGCCTCTTTGGTACATATTAATTATATGGCAAGCAGGGTTACATCAAGTTCATTATCCAGGGATCTCTGGATTCACAAACTCAGTTTTGGGAACCTTATCAAATGTGTAAGATAAGTCCTTTGGCTTTTCCCACCAGATTCCATAAGTTTCCCTAATTTTGTTACTTGCATTAAGAGAAAGATTTTTTAAAAATCGTATTCATAGCAAAATCACAAACAACTGCATACTGGCATAGCTTTCTGGGACACAGCTTTCTCTGTTTATAGCTTGGACTTCTCCAGACTCTACTTGCTACTTCTGTGAACTTGGCAAAGTCATTCTTAACCCTAGGACTTCAATTTGTAAAATGAATGCAGTGCCCCATTACCTATGAATTTCTTAAATTTTGTTTGATTTTATCATCCAGGGTCCTTGATCTGGCGTTCAAATTCTAAATGCTATTGGAACCTTTCTGGATTTGCTCATCTATAAAGGAGTCATTGGACTAGACCTCTAAAGGCCCATCATGGTCTGCATCTATGTTTTGTGATCTATGATCTGTTGAAAACTGTTTTTCTCAAACTCCCATTTTCCTCTGAACCTCTCAAAAGTCAGTGAAAATTTAAAAGCATGAAATAGTAAGATGAAAGAATATTTACTTAAGAATAATGAAAAAATATCTACACAACAAAAGGGTAACTCAAGCAAAACACACTCTGAGCATCTATTTATCTAACAACTTTCTCCCCACCTACAGTTCTGTTCTGAAGGTTACATGTTTAAATTTCCCAGTTCCCAAGCTGGCTTGTCAGCAAGATGAATGCTGAAGTCTTGATGCCTCAAAGATGAACTTGTTTCTCAGATGGATCTAGTGAAATGTTAGGGTCAGAGAACTGTTGTTTTTCTAGTATTACAGTGCCGACGTCCATATTTGCAAAGTGCTTCAAGAGCAGAATGAGGATTTTTGTTATTAACAGAGGAATTAAGAGAATCTGCTGAAAGTCTACTGGCACTATATCAATTTTTCTCTCTCTTTCCCCTCTTTATGTTCTCTGGCTTCTCTTACCTCTCACATTTGAGTCTTCCAAAATCTTTTTTCCCATGGGGGTAGCTTCTCACCTGATGTACTGCAAATGGCCCCCTCCCAACCAGAGTACACATGTTCGTAGTATCATCCATCACCCTCTATGTGTTCTCAACAGATTTTCAGGAATAAAAGTCTCAAAGAGAACGTGTTGTTCTTACAAGAGATAGAATCAGATGAAGTCTAAGATTTCTTGTGGTGAAAATCGATTTCATAAGCCTATTTTCAACCTCCTAGTTCTTTAAGCTTCACAGGCTTTTCCTCTCTCTGTTGTACCTCTACAAGTGTGGAGGGTCTAGGTCAATTAAAGATTGTGCTCAGAAGAGGAGAGAAGGAATAAGGATGATAAAAATCATCACTGACACAAGAAGAAGAAGAAAATGTCGTGTTAAAAACTTTTGGAAAATAGATTACATGTTGAACGCAAACATGCAAATTATATGCTTTTTCAAGATTTAAGATGTGGGCTCATTTCCCACATCTCCCCTCCCTCAACTACTTTTTACACTCCTGGATGTGACCTTCGAAATTGTAAGCGTCAAACATTGTATCAAATCAATCTTTGCAATATGAGCCATTACAGGAAGTGCACAAGCTTGCTCATGGTTGCTGAACAATTCTGTCAGGGCACTTTTTTCCTTGTCCAAATCAGGAAAAGCACAGTAGCTTAGCTGTGGGAGTGTGATGAGAAAACTTATTGCCAAAAGGTCTACAGTGGATATCAGTCTCTCTCCCATTCCACGGCTGCCAATGGGCAGCATATGAAAGCAAGGAATGTGCACGCCTCTAACTTAATGATCTTAAATTATCCCTATAGCTGTGTGTGCCAGAAGGAAGAAGAAAAGGATGGATGATAACTCTTTCTGGTTGTTTACCCAGGCTGTTTGAACTATGTCTACAGTTTAGCTCCTCTGAATTGTTTTTTTTTTAATTTATTTGTTTTATCTTATTTTGTTTTTGTTCTTGGCAAGGCAACTTCGGATTAAGTGGCTTGCCCAGGGTCACACAGCTAGTAAGTGTCAAGTGTCCAAGGCCAAATTTGGACTCAGGCCCTCCTGACTCCAGGGGCAGTGCTTTATCCACTGCACCACCTAGCTGCCACCTGAATAGTTTGTCTCAAATATAAGCCAGGATAGCAAGTTGCCTTATGAAGTATTGGGCAAAAACAAATGGTTCTTTGACCAAACCTTCTGAGACTCTCTCTTTTGGATTTCCTGTTTCAGAAATCATGGGGCCCTGACAGAAAGTGATTTCAAATCCCCAATAGCTTAAAAAGAAATAGCTGGTGAGAGGAAAAAGCCAGACCACCAAGAGACCAAAGTGTTATTTTCCAACCTGCACCAAATCCAGGTTGGGAAAATAAACAATCCCTCCCTTTCCTCACCACCCCACCATCATGGACCCCTTTACAATTAGCAGAATCCTGCATAGCAACATCAGGACCAGCTTTATGAATAGACAATTTAAACAATCAGATGCACAGTATAACTTGAAAAGCACACAAAGGGACCTCCTGCCACACTTTGGATCGATTTTGAAATGTATTAAATGATTCTTCAATACATTTCCATACTTAAATTAAGTCAACAAATTGTCCAAATTAATTGACTTTTTCTGACTGCAAAGCCACAGAATCAAAGCAGTAAAACTAGGTAAAACTTTAGATATCATGCAGCCAAATCCTGTCATTTTTTAAAAATGAGGAAATTGAGAGATGAAGTGACTTGTCCATGAAACATAGCCAGTTAGTAACAGAGCTGGAACTTGAACCTATGTCTTCTGACTGGTAGGTCCCTACACCATACTCAAAGGATTCCCAGAGCACAGCAATGACCATACTGTTGACAAGAGCAAGAAAATGAATTAAAAGGTAGTTACCTGGCTTAGGTAACAGGAAAAGGATAAGAATAAGATGAGCATGAATTGCTTTGCCTACTAATCTAATACACAATGGAGAGAAAATTATGTTCAAACTATTTCCAAACCATTGCCATATATACTCAAGGTAAGTGACATAAATGACATTCTTGGTTCATGGGTAACTTCCTGATAGCATTAGGTCATTGGGAAATCCTCCATTTTCATGGAATTTGAAATGCTAACCTTTTTATTCTTTTCCCCAGATCCTACATCAGAACATTCACTAGATCAGGAAGATGACCTGCAAGTGTAAGCCACAACAAATACGATAAATGCCAGGAAGCACGGAAGGACGTAGATGAACAGACATAAAATGAAGTGAGCAGAGCCAAGAAAACAGTAAGCGCAATGACTACAACACAGTTAATGAAAAAATACTAACAAAATAATAGAAAACAAATGTTGTGAGATTACAAAGAAGAGGTTGGTTGAATGGAAGAAATATGAGAAGATACCACCTCCCACTCTTTTACACAGATAGAGGATGGGAGAGGGAATGGTGTGGAACACTTCATACTTAAAAAAAAATGTTAACCCATTTTGCTTCTTTTTTTCTCTGCTTTTTTCTTTTCTTAAAAAAAGAAAAACAAAAACTTTGTTATGGATGGCTCCCTAGGAGGAGAGAGGAGGAAGGACATGGGAAGGAATGTAGGTGACAGAAAACCAAAATATATTAATATAAAACTTTTTAAAAACCTAAACAACATGTCAAAGTCTGACATTATATGTAGTAGTCCCCACCTCTAATCTCCCATCTCTACAAAGAAGCAGTGAAAAGTGCTTTTTCATGTCTCTTTGGGATCAAGTTTTATCATCATAATTTGGCAACACTCAGCTTTGATCATTTTGCTGTTGTTCTTTCCATCTACATTGTGTAGCTATTGTGCAGTACCTACATATTTCAGTGGATCTGTGATATCATTATTGTACTATTCCTGCCATCTGTGCAGATCACAGTCCATGCTTGCCCATTCTATATAACGTTTGTTCATGTCTTCCCCTAAGTTCAACATGGAGATCCATCCAATGTGCTAGAGTTGTCACTCACTTTTTCTTTTTGGATCTATTTTACAAAATTAATATTTAATTTCTTCCAGTTGCATGTAAGAATAATATTAACATTAGTTTTAAAAAATCTGGAGTTCCAAATTCTCTCCCTGTCTCCCTCCTCTCTCATTGAGAAGGCAAGTAATTCATGTAAAACATACTTCCATATTAGTCATGTTGTGAAACAAAACACAGACCTCCCCCTTAAAAAAAATCAAGAAAAATAAAGTTTGAACAATGTACTTCTGATCTGCATTCAGACTCCATCAGTTCTTTCTCTGCAGGAGGATAGCATTTTATATCACCAGTCTTTTGGAGTTGTCTTGGAAAACTATGTTGCTGAGAATAGCTAAGTCATTCACAGTTAGTGATATTGCTGTTACTATGCACAATGTTCTCCTGATTCTGCTCCCTTCAATTTGCATCAGTTTATGTAAGTCTTTCCACATTTTTTTGAAAGCATTCTGCTCATCATTTCTAATTGCACAATGTTATTCCACATTTCCCAATTGAAGAATATCCCCAAAATTTCTAAGTTTTTGATGCCACAAAAAGAGCTCACATAAATATTTTCATACATATAGATCCTTCTCCTTTTGAAAATTTGTTTTTATCTTTTTGGGACACAAATCTAGTACTGATATTGCTGGGTGAATTGCCTTTTAGTTGTTTCCTGATTCAAACCTTTCCCCTTTTGGTGAGCCAGGAAAGGGTTAAATGCCAGTTGTATTCCAAAGTACAGCCTCTTCCCTCTCTTCACCTTGAAACTTTCACTGACATAGCCCCCAAGCCCGATTCTCTATAATCTGGAAGTGACCTTTTTCTCTTGGACCTGATGGGAAAAGATTTCCCTCTCCTCTTTTTTTTTTCTTGTATGTCCTTTTACAAGTCAGAACCTGGCTACAGGAATGTAGATGGAGAGAAAGAATATTTTTTAAACTTGTAGGGGTTTAATTAACAAGACACAGAAAGATTTGCCAGCCCAAGTCTTCTTTCTTTCATACTCTGATCTGACTCAATTAATCTTTACTTCACTATATACATTTTCTGTTTTTCTCTCTTTTCTGTTCACTCACTCAGGCTGCTCCAGTCAGCCAGGGATGGAGGGAGAGAAGAAGAAAGAGACTTTCTCACAATGACCTGCCTTGTTACTTTCTTTTCTACATGCTTTACTCCCTTCAACCTGGCTAATTGGCAAACAGGTTTTCTACATGTTTCTTCTCACTGGAATTCCTGCAACTTTCTGTTCTCAGGCTCTCAGTCTAAGAACTTGGTAGTGGCTTCTCTCACTGCTGTGAGGAAGGTCTAACCTACATCTGCCACTATTTTCTTCCCTTGTTTTCCAACCTGATAGAACATAATTCCATCAAAAGGGATTCTAGGCCTTTGGATGTGTTCAGGGCATCCCCATGCTTATGCAATGATTCAAATGTGTCCAACATAGGACCATCTCCCCCCACACACACACACACAAGGAAGCAATCCAGGGATTCTTCCTTGGACTATCCCATACTCCCTTGACATTCCATTGATATCCTCCCTAACTATGCCAATTGTAAGGTCTAGAATTCCCCTGGCTGGGGAACCCTATACCTCCTCCATAACCATGGGCTGTTCTTTTGACACCAACAGAAGAGGTCAAGTATCTCCAGATTGGTTTAAAGTAGTAGTTTAATCAGTCGTTACAAATATATACAAAACAGGGCCAATCTTCAGTCTGGGGCGGCAGCCAGTGGGTTTAGTAGATCCTCTCAAAGAACCTCAACATTCTTATAGCAATTATAGAAAACAAAGAGAGGAAGTGTTAGAGAGTACATCATTACTAATTGGTGGATATTTTTGGTTTTTTGCTCAGTAATGAGCTTGGGAGTTAAGCCAATGCTATGCTTAAACATAAGTTTAGGTATTGATCATGTCCTGGTCACATATAGGTCAAAATATTCTTGTTATGGCTGTCATGGGTCATAGTATCTTAAGTTATGGTTCAGTGTCTAAAATGTAATTCAGTATCTAAGTTATAATTGTTAACAGTCACCAAGTTCAGGCTTCCACCTTTTACAGAGTTCAAGTTTTCATGGCTTTTCACTTATGACTGTATTTTATGGCTGTTTCCCAATAGAAACCCTATACATGGTAAGAAGACTTATATGATACATTCCTCTTCCCTTCCCTTTGCCCCTCCCCAGTGAGCTCTCAGGCTCTCCACACCCCCTGGGGCAGCTGGGTGAGAAGAAGACATAGTTGTACAGAACACTTGGATGCACTAGGAGTTATGAACTATAAAATTTTCAGTGAAACTGAGGACCTCCAAGTATTGCCATCTGCCCTGCCACTGTGTCCTGAAGTCTTCTGGGCTTTACTGTTTGCCTATAATTTGCCATCCCCCTGAAGGCGAACTCTGTTACATGTGTTGTCTCTACAATTAGAGTTGAGCCTCTTAAGAACGGGGACTGTCCCATTTTTTATGCTTGTATCTCTAGCATTTAGCACAGTGTTTGGTATGAGCTCAATGCTTTTTCATTCATTCATTCATTCATTCATTCCCCCAAATAACCTGAGGTTCGCTTCCCACCGATAGGTCAGTATGAGGGGAATCACCCTTGAGGAACATGTATAGATGGGTAACTTACATGTCCAATGCTGAAAGAGCCGTGATGTCTTCTTATAATATCCCCACACTAGTCTTATAATATCCCCACACTAGTTTTCACTGGGTGAGGTAAATAGTCTGGGCTTCTTGTTCAGGTGGACTCATTAAGCCTGATTTCTGTAGAGCACATCACTATAATCTCTACAGCCTCTAGGCTCTGGCTTAGCTGACATCCTTGGCTGAGGCTTTACCAGATGCCTTCCTACAGGACCAGAACCTTTACCAGAGGACCAATAGGAAGGTCCTTCAGCATCTTGTCTTTGGGCCTGCCATTTCCTGAGCAGCAGGATTCTTGCTGTAGGTGCCAAGCTCCCTCCTTCAACTTCTCTGTGCAGAAGACTGGGGTTTAGGAAAAAACGTTCTTAAAGCATATGTATATACAAGCCATATGTGTGTATGCTCCTGCTGCAAGGTAGAGGTAGGGAAGAGAAACTGAGATGAGGAAGAGAAATTACTGCCTCCTCCACCACCTTGTAGCAAGGGCAGAGCTAACCTCAAGTTCATTGTCTTTTCAAGTCTCTTAGAATGGGACTAGATTGTTCATTTGATTTTAATCCAAATCTCAAGGAGTATGGCTGAACCTCTCAGCCCATCTTTAGAAGATCCCTTTGCCCTATCAGTTGCCTTCATCCAGTGGCCAGTGCTCCACAATCCCATCAGACTGATTAAGGAACTTCTTTGACTCCATTTCCCATCTTTATGCCTTTAACCTAACTACTTCCCAAGACTAGAATGCACCTTCCTCAATTTCCTTGTCAGGAACTAATCATTGTCCACCTTCTATTATGTTGTTATTTAGGAAACTCTTTCCTTCAATAGCTTGTCTAGGGGACTACTCTTCACATTTACTTTTTTTTTTAACTTTTGATTTTTACCACTGTATACTACTTTACACTTAATTTCTTCTTTTCTTTGAAAGCAATTCACTACTCAAAGGTGGGAAAGGGAATAGGGAACTAATTATATGGGTTAACTGTTCCCAGATTCTGTTCTGACAAAGTTAACACAATATGCCATTAAACAATTTTCATTGGGTAAATGTTAGAGGAGGGGGGTAGGTGGCCAAAACTTCAGCTTCTTTGGAAGAACAGAAGGAGCAAGTTTAACTGCAAGTGCAAATGATTTTCCTAAAGTTCAGGTCTAACCTTGTCACTTCCTTACTCAATAAACTTCAGTTCTTTACTCAATAAACTTCTGTCACATATAGAATCAATCAAAAATCAGTTAGTCAAGAAACATTTATTAACTGCCTACTAAGTGCCAGTTACTGTGTAAGTGCTGGAGAAAAGGAACTCTCCTAGGGGAGACGTGATATAAACAACTATACATAAACAAGTTATATACGTATATGTATATATGTATATGTGTGTGTGTATGAATATTTATATATATATGTGTGTGTGTGTGTATACATATACATATACATACATATATATATATATGTATATATACATATACATATATATATATATATACACATATACATGTATATATACGATAAAATGGTAATAGTTTCAGATGGAAGGCACTAAGATGAAGGAGGACTGGGAAAGGATTCTTACAGAAGGTGTGACTTTATCTCCACTGTTTGGTACTGAAACCTCTTTACAAACTGTTCTCAACCCACCTTCCAATCTGTTACACATTTTTCTCCTTTATGCTCTCAGTGATCAGCCAAATTAACTTTGTTACTCTAGCTCAGTTAAAATCTGGCCTCAGACATTTAGTAGCTGTGTGACCCTGGGCAAGTCACTTAACCCTTTTTGCCTCAGTTTTCTTATCTGTAAAATGAGGTGGAGAAGGAAATGGCAAACCACTCCAGAGGTTTCTTTGCCAAGAAAACCCCAAATGGGGTCATGAAGAGTCAGAAATGACTCAAAAACAACAACAATAATAACAACACCACTGTCCCTCAGCCATGCCACTCCATTTTGTATCTTCTTGCTTTTGCATTAGCTGTTCACTATGCCTGGGATGCACTCCTTCCTCGTCTTAGGAAACCTTAGTTTCCTTTAAGACTCAACTCAAGAGCCATCTGCTACGTGAAATCTTTCCTAATTCCCTCAGCTGCTAGTGCCTCCTTCCCCAAACAGTCTAGCATCTATTTCATATATACATACACACATTTATATATTATAATAGTTCATATATAAACACACATCTGTACACATCTATACATAGATACATGTGTAGATAAAAGTATATGTGCATGCATATGTATATATATTGGATATCTCCATATATTCATATTGACTTCTTCCAAAAAATCTAAGTTTCTTGTGGGTGTGAACTATTTCATTTTTCCTTTGAACCTAGCCCCTCATGGTGGGTGGTACACAGTAGACATCCAATAACTTCTTGTTTGATTGACTGAATCCCTACATTGAGCAAGTTCAGTTGGAGATGTACCTCTTTGTACAATTAGACTTGTTTCATATGCCCATTTTTAAAAACTCTTCTGTGTGAATATAGGTCAGATTTACCTCTTTTGTCCTTGTGGGCATTAACATTGTCCAACCTCTCTAAGAGACTGAGGCAGAGCTTGAGCCAATGGCAGTTTATTGAAGGGTCCATGGTCCCCTCTAATGAAGTAGACCTCAGATCTTCCTCATGATCTGAGATACCCCCTCCATGCAGGGCCCTATTTTTATAGGGTTAGATATCTAGACATTCAAGAACAGCTATAACAAATACAGAATTATTCCATTGTTTGACATATGATGTGTAGGCACAAATAAGCAAACAATATGTCAGCAGGGTCACAAGCTGGAAAAGCAAAAATATTTCAAGTGACTAGGTGGTCATAATATCATCCAAAAATGAGCTATTAGTGGGGTTGGGCGTCACAGATTGGATGAAGCAAGGGGTATCTCCACCAAGTAAGCAGTTATATGGTCACCTGCTTGTGTTGGACAAGAGAGAATGGTCTAGAGGTACAAAAATAATTTGAGGGACTGCCCTACTGCACTTGGTCACCATGACAAGGCAAAACAAAGGTGGAGGGGCTCTAGTTAATTTCCTATGATTAAGTAAGTGAATTTACAATCTTCAGCTTACAGTTCTAGAGCCAAATATACAAAGTGTATAATCACTACCTCTATAGAATTATATCAAATTGATTGACAGTAATTGCAAAATCATCCCTTTGACCTTGACATCACTATATTGGATTTTGAGTGTTAATTTTATCTTTCTCCCCTGTCTGGTTATTAACTTGCTTAAATCTCTTTGGATTATGGACCTCACCTTTGATTAGGAGAGCCCGTAATCTGATAATACTTAGCATGATTGCGTAATGGTGATACTTTTATTACTCCCTTTCTAAAGCTCTGGAATGAATACCTTCCAGGAGAAGGACCTTGGGAAACGTGCTTTCCAAAATAACCTGAAGGATCTACAATTGGACTACTTGGACCTTTACCTTATTCATTGGCCTATGGGCTTTAAGGTACACTATGGTAATTACATTCATCATTCAGACTTAGTTTCCTCATGTGAGGAAGTGCAACGTTTAGACTAGATGGTGTGAAAATCTCTTCCCCCTCTAACATTCTGTGTGGGACATGAAGACCCTAACCAATAAATTCTGGAGACTCAGATGTATCAAAGAGAAAGATTTCTTTATTAGCTTTCTTGAGAAAGGGCACCCTCCGCCCACCTACAATGTCTCTGGTGAAAGAGTGCAAGAGTGTGCTCAGGAAAGAAAGATTATATAGACCCCTAACCTCAATTCCTCTTCCCTAACCCCCATCCTCTCAGCTCATTGGTGCAAGAGAGCAAAAACAGTTTCACAAACTTGCCTGGAGACAAGGAAAGGTAGGAAGTTTTGCAAGAGCAAGCAGTTCAGGTTGGAGGTAGGGCAATTATTTATTTGTTCCTTACACAAAGGGTCTGAGCAGGAAACAATACAAGGACTATTAACAAGAACTATTGACCCTTTGAGGGTGCTTCACTTCTGAGAGATCATCTCTCCCAATTCCCCCTCTCATTTCTTACAATTTGAAGCCTCCTCACACCCACTAAATCTTCCTGAGAATAACCAAATATACCTCATTAGGTATTTAACAATTTCCCTCAAATTTACAATCTAAGAGTTTTAGAAATACAATACAATTTCACATAACATCAATTGCATTTCCATAGTATCACAAATAGAAATTATCACTCTTATTACTCTTATTACCTTTAACAATTACATCAAATAATAATAATTATTTCACTCTGGTGTAGTGAGTTAAGCCTTTCTCTGGTTCGAACAGTGGTGTCAGTGGTGAGGAAGATCTGGTATGGGCCTTCCCAGGCGGGAGTCATCTTTTCCTGTCTCCATGTTTGGATCAACACCCGTTCTCCAGGCTGGAAACCCTAAAGGAGGTGTTTTAGCAATGATTCCTTTCTTCTGTAGAGAAAATAGACAACTTTCCAAAAACTGCACCGAATCTCTAGGAATTAATAACAAACTTCAATACACACCTAAATACCTTGGTGACTTTTGGTTCACATCCACCCTCTGAGGTGGTTACCTTGCAAAAGCTACCTTAAACAAAAGAAGTTCCTAACTTTAACCTCAGAACTGAATAGATACACAATCTTGTTCCACAAACTTGTTTATCGTTCTCTAGTTACATGTATAACTTAGGTCATGAGATCTCTACAAATTCAGATCAAAACAGCAAGATCTCACATACTTAACATTGTGCTCACATCTTTTACTGACCACTTGCTCTGATCAGAGAAATCTACAATAAATGAAAAAGGCAAGGACATATGACATGCCAAATATGACAAGATAGCACATCCTTAGCTCTGTTTGAATTCAGATAAGAGTCACAGTTCTTCAATCATGCAGTATCAATTCCATGTCAAAACCAGCCTCAGGAATAGTCAGGTGGGAAATAATCCTTGTCAAAGGAACACCATAGGGAAACTGAGCCAGGAGGATCCCATCCTAGATTGAGGCTAAAATTGTCCTCATGGCTTTTTCCCAAATGCAAACCTCCACCTGTTAACAGTACAGGATCACAGTCCCTCTGAGTAGCTTGTGGCATTTCTCTCAGATACTGATTTAATACAGACAACTATACCCAAATTCAAACTCAAAACAAAATCAGTTATAATCCCAAGAGTCTTTTACCTTAAATAGCTAGTTTCACTAATCACAGCTTAAAGGCAAAATTTTACTCCCATGGAATTGCAATAATCAATAAAAATTTACCAGGACTAACATCTTTTCTTCTCAAATTTGAACTTGTCCTGGTGTAAAAGCCAATCATCAGAAATCATTTCTATCTATTTTACATAAACCTGCAACTTCTCAGCAAGCCAAGTTCATTGTTTAGGAGCTGCAAGTTCTTTCCTCAGGGCAGATGAACTCTGCTTTGTCTGTTCCTTCTGTCTTTCCTCTACCCTGGTCACATACACTTTTTGGGCTGATTCCAGCAACCCATCTAAAGGCCTGTTCTGCCAATTCTCCAATTTGTGCAACTTTTTCTTAATATCTGGCCAGGAGTTAGTTACAAAATATAAACTTTGTGCAGTGGAATCATCAAGTTCTAACCCCCAAAACTTCCTCATGTTCCTCTTCAGCCTGTCTAAAAAGGCAGAAGGCGTTTCCTCTTTTTCCTGTTTGATCCCCATCAACTAATGTTCTGGCTTTTAGGGACGGCTATTCTAATTCCCTATAATATCATTTCTCATAATTCCCTCATGTTCTTTCTATGGGCCAGGTTGTTATAGTCTCAATTTGGGTCTATGAGGGGGAACTTCTTTTCTCCCCTTGGTTCCCCTTGTGCTATCAGGTGGCCAGCATCCCAAGCCTTCACTGCCACCCTCCGAATCTGATCTTGTTCTTCTCCTGTGAATAAAATATCGCTACTATTCTCTCCTCAAATATACAAATTTGGACCCAAAAATCAATTAAACTATTCTGTGACCCCAGAGGGGTCTTCTATAAGTTTCTTCACATCCTTTTCGAAATTCCTAATCTCCGAACTATTGAGCAGAGCATTTACATACCCAATTCCTTCTTGAGCTAAAGGAACCTCTCTTACTGGAACTCCCTGGTGGTGATAGAAGTAGGTAGCGGAAAGTTCTCTTGGTCTTTGACTAACTGCTTTAGTTCTCAGCAGAGAGGGAAGTGCGGTGCTGTGGCTTCCCTCCGATCAATCAGGTCCTCCCAGAGAAGAGCTAATCTTGGTGTCCTTGCCTGCTGACCCCTATATCCCAACGAGGACTGTTTTGAATTGGCAGTTACACAGTAATCAATTAACAATTCACTTAGTTAACAATCTCATAAGTGATGGTCAAATTATTTTAGCTATAAGCCCTTCTTTAATTACAGGTAAGGGTGGAAATACCTGGTTTTCTAAATGGCAGTTATCAAACATCATAAGACAGGGTTAGCAGGGCTGACAAAGTAATATAACTGGTCTTACACAATTTTTCCACTGACCTCTAGTTTCTTTCAGTTTACTTTAATAACATCCAAATTATGAAAAGATACTCAACGTAACAATACAAAAGTTTACCAATTTGAAACAATGCTAGAGGTTTAAAACTTCAAACAGACACGTTATCATCAGGTGGCTCCAATTCTGTTAAGTGTGTTTCCAAATTTCCTTACATAGATAATTAAGGAATCGTTAACATTTTAGTGTCTGCCCTCTGCTAGGCATTCTGTCAGGCACCTTCCAATCATCCAATACCAAATTTCAGATCCATACATCTTCCCAATTTACCTTAGTGCCAAACAGTGCAATAAATTCTGACTTCAGCATTAAATTAAGAACACCACATTTCACTTAAAATATTTGCCAATTTGAATGAGTTGGGGTTTGTTGGGAAACATCATGGCCTTAGCAGCTGCTGAACCCAGCCACCCCCAACAAGCCATGTCTAGAGCTTTCAAACATATCCTGAGGTTGTTGGAGCAGAATCTCAAATAGATGCTTTCAGAAATAATAGCTTAATGTGAATTAGAAAGTCCTCATCAATCCCCAAATACTGAACACACAGCTTTTAGCAAAGTACCAAGAATAGTCATAGCACCACAATTACCTAGGAAGAAGGTCAAAGCAGATACAACCCACCATCCCACATGTCTGCTTACTGCAAAAGACAGTTCATGTCAGGGAATCCAAATAATTCAGCCACATGCTTTCTACTTCACAGTTAATTACTGCAGTTTGGATAACTTACTTTTTCAAAAAACCAAAAATCTTCTAGGTTGTGGCCAATACAGTGACTACTTACAGCATGCATTCTTCTCCCTCCTTCAGTCTCTCCTCTGCACAATGCCTCCACACTTTCCAAATGTCCATGAAATATAGCGATTTCCTAAGCAGCGATGCTGACCAACGCAGTGGTTGCTTTTTCTACTGCTACCCCATATGTTGGTGCTGTTACTTTGGGAAATGACCTTATGTGAGGGGCACTTTGAGCACCATATTGTATCATAGGTTCTGTTAGATTTCTCACCAGGGATATCTACAACATCAACCCATATCTCTCCCTTTTCTCCATCATTGACCTTCAGCCTACTGAATCATCAGCTATCATGGTTGTGAGTCTCACAAACCAGCCTGATTTCCCTACTCTGCTCCACCTTGTCAGTTCAATCCAGCAACCACTCAACAAAAATTTATTAAACATCTTAACACAATTCCTACTCTGCTGCCTCATTGTGACATAGGGGTGATTCTAGGTCCTTGAAGCTCATGCCAGATTAATGTAAGGTACTATCAAGATGAAAAAGCCTTGTGTAACAACCAATCTGGATAAGGTTTCTACCTCATTCCCTCCTTTTCACACACACAGTAATCAATTACCATTTTTATAGATTTTAGCATTAAAACAGTAACCAACAATCTTACAATTTTCATATGTGATAGAAAAACTCTTTTACCTGTAACCAAATTATGAAAAGTTGCTTGGCATGACTGATACAAAAGTTTATTAGTTTGAAACTTGAAATAAACCCATTACCAATCAGTTGAATTGAATTTTGTTGAATTCCTTTCCAAATTACTTTACATGGAAAATTGGCATTGCAGCATTAACATGTTAAAGCTACAACTTTTAAAAGAGCAAGCTTACCCAAATTTGGACGCTGGCTGGCTTCTTATGTTATACTGCCTTGAACCATGTCACTCCTCTCTCCCCACAGCTGCTGGAGGTGGGAGTGGGGTGTGGGGTGGTGAGCAGGAAGCACTGAACTGGGGTGACACTTTCAGGCTTTCTGGGTGGGCTACAGGGTGCCCAGGGACCAGGGACATTGCCAGTGAAGCCCCAATATAACTGCTGCCCCTCTCCCCTCCTTCCTTTCACAAGGTGAATGAGGGGGACTCAAATTCCCTACTATTCTCCAGCACTCTTTTTTTTTTGGTCTGATCTGGGATGAGAGGGGTTAACAAGAAAACTTGGGGCTGTTTACAGTTTCCACACTGAGATACCCTCTTGACTCAAGGGAAAGGTGTGCGGGAAAGGGAGTGACTGGGAATGCAAGGAGGTGTTTCAAAACTCCTTAATGATCAATCTCAAAACCTCCAGAATCTGCTAAGATGTTTTTAGTTGTTCCAACTTTTTCCTTAATGTAAAAAAAACATGATTTTGAACGTTTACAATTTTTCTTGGTCCTCTAGATCATATTGATTGTTTATTTGATTTTTCCTTTTCTTTTTCAAGGTCTTGGAAACTGAGATTTTTTCCAATTCTAACCTAGGGGCAAATCTTAGGGAAGTTCTGCTGAGAGGAAGTCCTCCCCAGCTTCAAGGATCTGGTGGCCATGAGGCTGGAAGAGAAGGGAAATCCTGCAGGCAGGGGAATGGAGACAGGGAGTCCCTCCATGAAGGAGGATCCTGGGGTGTAGTAGGTCTCAGGAAACTAAAACGATACCTGAAGTTTTCCCAATTCTTTAGCGTCCTAGAGAATTGGGTATCTCTTCTAGATAGGGCATCACCCATGTGGTGGAAGGTCTGCCTTTGTTTGAGACAGCCTCATGACCATCTGACCAAAATGGAACCTGAGAGCATCAGGTCCAAAAGGCCTCTTCAAGCCTTCCTGGGTTCTTGGAGAGTGACCCCAACTGCAGAGCAAAAGAAATGGATTGAGAGAGAGGAGGCTTGAGGGGGTCAGACAATTCCCCATACAGGGCCACCAATATGTTGTGGTTTAGGGTGCTAGGAACTCTAAAATACAAGGGTACAGGGCAGGTTGTCCTCAAAAGAATTTGACCACTCAAGCCTTTCAGTCAGAGACAAGGTTTATTGTGTCACCAATACAAGTGGGCAGGATTCTAAGAATTTATGCGATTTAATGGGGATGAGATTGATATTTTTAGATAGAAAATACTATGGGAAGAAGATTTGGATGGCATTAAGGAATGGTAAACAGGCTTGGGTGCTCCAGAGGTAACAGGGAAGGGGTCTACATGGGATTAAGGAGTATCAAATAAGATAATTAAGTAATCAAGGTGGGTTGGGGTGGGCCAGATGCCTTCTGTAGAGGCACCAATGATTTGGGTTACTGAAATGTATGGGGAAATTCAGGGACTGTGTTGCTTTCAAAGACATGGTCTTTTGCTTTCAAGGTTTCAGATCCCATCCTCATCAGCCCAAAGTTTGCAATTCAGTCAGATAAAACAACTGATACTTCTAACATGGCATAGTTCTTACTTTATATAAGATATATTTATGGAGGAAGCATACATGAGGAATTCTTCTGTTGACCTTTGGAAGGGCATGCAATAGGGGAAGATACATCTATATATCTTCATGAATTTCTCACAAATGAAGGTTGACGTGGGAAAATTGCATTTGAATCTGTATACATAGTGATGGAGCAATGATTGGCATGAATGTTGGATTTGTAGCAAAAATTAAAGCTAGTGGCAATGAACATATCACTTTTACTCACTGTGTGATCCATCTGAAGGCACTCACAGCCAAAACAATATCACTAGAGTTAGACATTGTTTCTCGAGATGTTGAGGTTTAGGGGCTTAGAGGTTCTGGGACCCCCAAAATTACAACACATGGGTCCTGTCTCACAGAATTTGACCCAAGCCTTCTTGCAGCCAAAGACAAGGTCTATTAGAATATCATCATATTGGGCACACTCTTAAGGAGTCAGTACATTAGTGAGCTATTGGCTAGATTTTAAGAATTTGAGCACCTTAATTGAGACAAGATGGACCTTATATATAGAAAGACTGTGGGAGAGATTTAGGATTGGCCAAGTATCAGGGACTGTGAGGTAATAGAATGCCAGGGCCATGTGGCCAAGGGAGAATGGAGCCTAGCTACAATGAAGGATGGGAAATGGGGGAGGTAAGACAATGGAGAGCTAGGCTAGGTTTAGGGTAACAGAGAATTGGGATGATGGGATGAAAGGCTAGTTGATGGGATTATAGCCTCAGGCAAAGCCAGAGATTTGGCCATGGGAGAAAGTCCAGGGTTTTTCCTTTTTGGGGTCTAGATCCCTCCTCATCAGAGATACTATCAAAACCATTAATTTCATTAAAAGCCCAGCCCTTAACAATCCTTTGTTTTCAAACATTTGGAAAGAGTTGGACTCTGAAGCTTATTACTCCATGCAGAGGTGAGGTGGTTCAAGACTGCTAAATTTAAACAGATTATTGAAACTGAAAGATGAAGCTGTTCTATTTTTGACTCTCAGAAATTTGATTTTGCTAATTTTTTTCATGTTGACTTATGGCTGAATACAATGCTGAAATAGTGAAACCCCCTCAGGGAGCTGACCCCTCCCTACATATCTCAGAAGCTGCCTGGCTGAGAAAGCAGAGTGTCACAAGTAGATCAGGTGACAGAGTAAGATCCTGTTCACCCAGATTCTATCACTCCTCAGACATCCTCCCTAGTTGTTAAGCAAACCCTTCCTTTTTTCTCCATCTTTTTTTCCTTTGTTCCCTCCTTGCTGGGGGAGAAGTTCTTGCCCTTAGACTGTGAGCTCCAAAGCGCAGTCAATGGCAAGAAGAGCCAGTGAGTGGGTGGGGTTTCTGTGTTATGGTCTATATAAACTTTTTCTGAGCTCTACACTCTTGCACTTTCTCCCTGCTGCCATATTGAGCAACAGAGAGTGTCCTTTCTCATGAGAAGGCAATAAAACTCCTTTTTGCCTTTCTTAAGAAAAGTCTCTGACTGATTATTACAAGGGGGTCACAAACACCCCACACATGGCTTTCAAAACTGTTTTATAAGATATTTTTTAAAAACTCGATGATTTAAACATATTACTTCAAGGAAAAAAATTGGAACATATTTATGTTAGAAGATAAAATTGAAGGTTTTACTAAAAAAGTGATATGGAAGAATAGGATAGAAAATGGTTCTCTAAAAATATTTATAGCTACAAGTGATTTTATAGTTGAAAACAACATTCCTAAAGATGTAATTGTAAGAGTTATAATTGATCATCTGAAGTGCTTGGAAATACTTCCCTTCAAATTTTGATTCTAAAAAACTACATTGGGTTCATAAACCATACTGAATTGAAATTTTAAAAAGTGAGTCATCTTCCATTAAACATTTGTGTGGGACAGAGACCACTTACTCAAAAATTAAAAAAAAAAGACTTAGATACCTTGAAAGTAGAAAGGAGTTTTATTGCTTTCTCATGAGAAAGGGCACCCCCTTAGTCACCATTGTGGGCCAGGAGAATACAAAGTCGCTAGAGAAACCAAGGCTTATTTATACCCTAAGGCAAGTTCCTCCTCCCTAACCCTCTTCCCCTTATCCCATTGGCTGGGCTTTCAGGGGGCAAGATCTTTTCTTGGAAATCTAGAACAAAGGTAGTTATACAAGTTTTCCCAGAGACAAGAAAAGGTGGGAAGTTTTTGCAAGGACTCTTAACCACAGGGTCTGAGAGGGGGAGGGTTTTGAAAGCAACAATCAAGAATTATTAGTAAGAACTATTGGCCTTTGAGGAGGCTTCACTTCCGAGAGATCATTTCTCACAATTCCCCCCTCTCATTTCTTACAATTTGAAGCCTCATCATGCCTTACTAAATCTTAATAACCAACAGGGTGGTCTTGGATTGGCACCCAACCCTGACTCTTCAGCTTGATTTCTCCTTTCCCTTCTATCTTAACCAAGTGATACAAGGAGTCTTGCATACAGGGGAGACACACCAGGTGTAGAATAATAACAATTTCCCTCAAATTTTACAATCTAAAAGTTTTGGAAATACAATACAATTTAGAAACAGTAATAACTTTTGTAACACAAACAATAAACTTCAAGTAACATCAAATGTATTTCCATATCATCACATACAGAAATTATCACTCTTATGGTACCTTTAACACTTGGTACTCCTGATACCTTTAACTATTACATATTCCGCATTTTAACATATGCATCCTTCTCTACTTATTTCAGAAATTGAATCTTTTACATATGATAAATTCAAACAATGATTTTACTCTTACTTAGGCCATGAGATGACTACAAATTCACATCAACTCACATACTTCTTTTACTGACCACTTGCTCTAATCAGAGAAATCTACTATAACAGGGAAAGACACGGACATGTGCCTTAGCTGTGTTTGAATTCAGGTAAGAGTCACAGTTCTCCAATCATGCAGTATCAATTCCATATCATAGCCAGACTCAGAAATAGTCAGGTGGGAAACATTCCTTCTCAAAGGAACACAATGGGGAAACTGAGCCAGGAGGATCCCATCCTAGATTGAGGCTAAGATTGTCCTCACAGCTTTTTCCTAGATGCAGACCTCCACCTACAGGATCGCATTCCCTCTGGGTGCTTGTGGCATCTCTCTCACATGCTGATTTTAATGCACACAAGTATACCAAAATTCAAACTCAAAACAAAATTAATTATACTCCCAAGAGCCTTTTACCTTAAACACAAAATTTCACAAATTATGGCTTAAAGCCAGATATAGTTAATTTTAGTCTCATGGAGTTGCAATAATCAATAAAAATTTACCGGGACTCACATCTCAAATTTAAGCTTGTCCCAGTGTAAAAGCCAATCATTAGAAACTTGCAAGCCAAGTTCATTGTTTAGGAACTGCAAGTTCTTTCCTCAGGGCAGATGTACTCTGCTTTGTCTGTTCCTTCTTACTTTCCTCTACCCTGGCCACATACACTATTTGGGCCGTTTCCAGCAACTCATCTAAAGGTCTCTTCTGCCAATTCTACAACTTTTGCAACTTTTTATTAATATCTGGCCAGGAATTGATTACAAGATATACTCTCAATAAACTTTGTGCAGGGGCAGCTAGGTGGCACAGTAGATAGAGCTCTGGCCTTGGAGTCAGGAGGACCTAAGTTCAAATCCAGCCTCAGACATTTGACACTTACTAGCTGTGTGACCTGGGGCAAGTCACTTAATCCCAACTGCCTCACCAAAAAAACCACAAATAAATAAATAAATAAATAAATAAATAAATAAACTTTGTGCACTTGAATCCTCAAGTTCTAACCCTGAAAACTTCCTCATGTTCTCCTTCAGCCTGTCTAAAGAGGTAGAAGGAGTTTCCTCTTTTTTCCTGTTTGATCCCCATATCTTATTCACGTTCTGGCTTTTAGGGACAGCATTTCTAATTCCCTATAATTTCCTCATATTCTTTCTATGGGCCAGGTTGTTGTGGTCCCAATTTGGATCTACAAGGGGGAACTTCTCTTCTCCCCTTGGTTCCCCTTGTGCTATCGAGTGGCCAGCATCCCAGGTCTTCATTGCCACCCTCCGAATCTGATCTTCTTCTTCCCTAGTGAATAAGATATCTAACATCATCACCATTTTCTCCCCAAATATACAAATTAGGTCCTAAAAACTGATTGTCCTGATCAGTGAGCCCTGAGGGGTCCTCAATTAACTTCTTCATATCCTTCTTAAAATTCCTGATCCCTGAACTATTGATGGGAGCATTCACATACTCAATTCCTCCTAGAGCTAAAGGAACCTCTTTCAATGGGAACTCCCTGGTGGTGCTAGAAGTAGGTAGTGGAAAGTTCTCTTGGTCTTTGAGTAACTGCTTTAGTTCTCAGCAGAGAGGGGCAGGGCCAAGCTGTGGCTTCCCTCAGATCAATTAGGTCCTTCCAGGGAGGAGCTAATCTTGGTGCCTTTGCCTGCTGACCCCCCATATCCCAAGGAGGGCTGTTTTGAATGGGCACTTACTCCTTTTCACACAGTAAACAATTAATAATTCTAGGTTTTAACATCAAAACAGTAACTTCAAATAACTTAGTTCCAGATAATCCCAGCTAAAACTTCCCTTTAAACATAGACAAAACTTGGAAGTTCTCATTTCTTAAATTACAATACTTAAAAGGAAATGTTACAAAACAGGACCATATAGAATGCCCCAACAGCCCCAATTCATTCCTTTTTCTCTTTTCTGTGAAGGCACAATTTGTTGTACAGAGAAATCAACAAGTGAGGCCCAGACATAATTTGAAATGTGGACTTACTAGGCTGCAACGGGTACATACCCAAATCGAGCAGCCCCAATCAGGGGCAGAGCTTGAGTTTATAAAGGCAGAGGCCACAGTGGATACGGTCAGGGATTGCATACTTACGAAGTTATACAAGCCAAACAAGCGATTGGTTAATTCTGCCTTTGGGACCGTATAAGGATCATGGAATAAGATTGGGGTGGGTATCTTTCTTGGCTGATTTTCTAAGGTGGGAATTCCTAAGGCCGGAACTCCTACTTCCCTGAAGAAGGGCATACAAGGTGAAGGTCAGAAAACAAAATGGTGTTCAGCACGTGGAGTTCAGTACTTGAAATTAATTTAACATTCTAGATTATAAAAGAAATTGCCCTTCCAGCAATATAACTAATATAATTGCAAAGCAGATTACATCATATCATGACAGTCATTGGGGGAGGAAGGGTGGTGTGTTGGAAAAAGGGGGATGTATTTAATAAATACTCGATAACTTTTCATTTTCTGAAATAGCAAAATCTGATTGTTAAGAAATCCAAATTCCTGTAAACCTTACAGGTTTCATTTTCTAGTTAAAATGGTAATTTTTTTTCAGCTCTCGCTTGATATCCCAAAATTCAAGGCTGACATCAGAATTGTGGCTTTTCCCTGTTCCTAAAATGTGAACAGGGGTGCTATTATCCCAAAATGTGAGCAAGTGTGCCATTTTTTCAATACATCAGAAGTAAACAACCATTAATGAACAAACTCAATTAGGATTAAGAAGACAATGATGCCATTTGAAAAGGTAGCATAGAAATCTGCTTCTATGCTAGTCAGGAAAATGTTAAATTTCTGCTGATAATAAGTAAATTGTAACTACTAAGGGTGACTTTTTACCTTTCCTGCAAGCATGCTCATCAGTTTGAACTGCTCCCCACAAAAGTTTGAATATTTACCAACTCCAAACCCCTGGAACCCAAGCAAATGTTTCATCAAGTTCCACCTGCTCATAAAAGCTTAAAACAGACCCAATAAAAATCTTTCTTTCTGAACTCTTTCACCAGGTCCAGTTCCCCTCCAACTCAGTCTGTGATCCTGTTATGGGGTCTTTATTACATTATTATAAGAAATCTGGAGTGACTAAGGCCAAGATGTAAGAGAAATAGGAGAAATGGTCTGAATGCTGGGGCAGCCCAATCAGGTGGGGTCTGTTATGTCAGGGAAACTAGTTATTCATTAGATACAGTAAAACATTGAGTAGCTCTCGCCAAACATCTGAGTTTGCCCCCTTAGGCCAGGGTTTAGCATTGTCTTCACTGAGTTGTTGCTGCCCTTTCTTTGGTCTCAGACCTTTGTTTCTGGCACATTCATACCTCCCTTGAATATGTATTCAAATCCCTCCCAGCTGAACTCCTTTCAGGCTTATTGTATTAAATTACTCCCTCTTACCCTCCATTCAAAGCTATCTTTCTTTTGGGGTGGTAGAGCTGTTTAGTAACTAGGTATTAAGGATTCAGACACTATATGGTTAAAGTAAGAGTGTAAACAACTGATAAGTTTAAAGAGTGAATAAGTTATTGGATACAGAGAAAAAAAGACTTTCTTAAGCCAAATGAATATCTAATTGGTAGACTGTGTAAGATAGAAACTAGCCAGGCTTAAGTCCCTAGAGAAACAAATTGTTGTCAGAAAGCCCTGAGTTTGAAGAGGTCTATGGGTTTTGGGGTGCTGGGACCCCAAGATCGTGGTACCGGGCCCTGTCTGAAAGAATTCAACTCAAATCTTCTTCAGCCAGAGGAAAAGTTTATTAGTGATAAAACATATAGGCCGGGTGATTCCCGTAAGGACGAGCGGGCATGAGAGGTTCTCAGCAGTCTGAGCATGAGATTCTCAGCACCTGAATGAGGGCCAAGGTGGATCTTAAATACTAAAGTAACTTTGGGTGGCCAGAGAAGGGGGTTAGGTAAAGGGTATAGGTAACAATTCTAATTGGGGAGGTCAGGACATTGAATAGACAATGGGAATAGATAATGGAGGAACAGGAAGGCAGAAGTTTGAAAGGCATCTGCACAAAATCAAGGTGGGGCTAGGACTTTCAAAAGGAGACAAAGGAAGGCCTTTCTGGGGCCTATAGACAAGAGGGAGCCTAAGGCTTTTAGGGCCTTTAATCTGAATAATATTAAAAGGTAAAGCTAAGGCTTTCAAAGGGAGATGAGTGTCTGGGGCCTGTGAGTCAGATTCCCGTTGAGGCAAAGGGTGAAGATCTTGGCTTGGGCCCCACCCTCATCAGGTTCAGTTCCTTTGACACATACTGCATGTGTGCCTGTGACCATGGGCAAGTCATTTAACCTCAGAAGCTCTAAGACTATAAACTGCACAACAGCTGGCTGACCTGCATGGGTAGAAGAACTCCTAAATCAATGGAAGCATCCCTTCCCCACCCCAACCCCCACCCCCACTCCCAAAGTGGGAGAGAGATTTTCCATGGGGAGCAGTTTCTTTTTTCCCCAGGCTGCTTTAATTTTCTTTTTAAAATACTCATCAAGAAATGAGACAGAGAGCCACAGACAGACAGAGACACGCAGAGACAGAGAGATAGGCAGAGAAAGAGAGAGGAGGGGAGAAGAAGTAGGTCTAAGGAGGCAGCTGGGTGGTAGACAGGGTGACAGGCCTGGAGTCAGAAGACTTCATCTTCCTGAGTTCAAATCGGACTCAGACATTTAATAGCTGTGTGACCCTGGGCAAGTCACTTAACCCTGCTTGCCTGGGTCTTCTCATCTGTAAAATGAGCTGGAGAAGGAAATGGCAAACCACCCAGTATCTTTGCCAAGAAAACCCCAAATGAAGTGACAAAGAATTGGAAATGACTGAACTACAATGAAAACAAGAAATTGAACTTTATTCACATTTTGCTTCTAAACACATATATAAAATTTAACAAAGTAGTAACAAAACCACCCTGTTTACCATTTTCTTTTCTTCTGGGCATTGAAAAATGTGTTACTGATGCTTTTTTTCTTCTCATAGCTATCACTTTCCACTAATCTACCACCATGGTTCCATTCTCCCAATTCAGAGAATATTATAGGGACTTATAAGGCAACATGATCATTGTAAAATATTCCAGCTTTTAGAGTAGTTAGGACACTCTGTAAGCACTCCAACAGGCAGAGCGCAACCTGGGACCTTTGTGACACTGGCTGAGACTCCAAGTCCTGGAGACAGAATTTCTCAATCCACACTTTGTAGACTTTTATTTGCATTTTTGATATCTTCATATTTTAATGGGAAATTGTATGCAGGGATTCATTGATAAGTACTGCTGCCAATCATATTTGTCAGCATGCACAGACATTTCAACAATTGGTTTATTATATGCTAAGAGCAGAGTCTCATATTACACAAAAACCAGTTTTGAAATGAGTAACATTTCTGTAAGTGTTAACTTACAAACAATCAGGATGGACATAGTAGGGATTTTACAGAGGGAAGGTAAAAATGTATACATCAAAGAATAGGTAGAAGAAGGGGCAGATATACATCAGGTAAATTAACAAACTGATCAGCAAATACTGGAGCTAAAGTTACTGTCTCAAGCTGGAATTTTGAAAACAGAATAGGAACTGACCAGATAGAGTCAAAGCTGTAACTGATGTCTGAGCTTAATGAAGTAGGTATACTAAAGGTGAGTGAGAAATTCTTTATCACTAAGCTGAGCCAAAGTTTCACATCTCTGCTAAATTCTGCAAGCTCCAGCCTGTTACTGTCTCAGGCAAAATAGCAGCTATATTAAAATTCTCTCAGGACACTGGTTATGTAACGGTGACTTTGGGGAAACTACTCCCTACTTGTGATCAGTGTTTGGATATCAGCCATCAATATAACATTGGTTGTGAAAGGCATAAATTCGAGCTAATTCTTTGCAGTGTAATATTTTTCTATCCTGTGTGAAATAGAATGTTAGGTTGGGTCAGGTCAGGTCAGGTGAGAACTCACATTCTTCTCCTAAAGTTGTCACAAACTGCTACAACTAAAAGTGGATAGGTTTTTTTTTCCCCATAAAAGTTTACAAGGCAATAGAACAGTATTCAAGTAAGTATCTAAGTATTTAGATATGTAATATTTCGGAGTTGGTTCTGAGAGGAGTCATCAGATGGGATGGACTAGTTGCCTGGATTATTTTACTTTAGACTGCTATCATTAGTTTGTTTTCATTACAATCTAACCTCATAAACATTTGTAACCAGTTTTCTATTTCCTGGCTTTAAATCCTCTTTTAGCAATATGTAGTGTAGTCAAAAAGTCCCAGATTTGGAGTCAAAAGACTGGGGTTCAAGTCTTACCTCTGACTGCTTACCACCTTACCTGTGTCACTTAATCTCTCTAAGCCTCACCTCATTTTCAAAATGAGGAGTCTGGACCATGTGGTGTGGTGATTTTAATGATCGTAAGTGCTTTAATGCTTTAAGTTTTACAAAATCCTTTAAACCCATGATCTCATTGTATCTTTATAACAAGTCTTTGAGGAATGCTGCCATTTATTTGAAGAGGACCACTTAACATCAAGGATGATATCCTGCCTCAAGCATGAATTGGATTTAAGTGAGCCAGAGTGGCACGAAGTCATCAGCTTCACTTTTGCTTCCAAGTCATAGAAGTCCAGTGGCAAGACAACTATTATTTTCCCCATTAAATAGATGAGGATACCAAGGCTGAGAGAATTACTTGCCCGAAGTTGCACAGCTAGTGTTTGAGGTAAGATTCCAACCTGGGCTTCCTAACGTCAAGTCTGTTGACTACAGTGACCAGTGAACCAGAGGTTCCTCCTGGGGATGCTGGAAGGATCCAGGGTGGGCAGTAGTAGTCTTGGGTACTACTGGGGGGGTGTTGAATAAAATAAGGGGGTGATGGCAGCATAAAGAAAGGAAAGAAGAGAAGAAAGAAACTTTTGAAGAACCATTTATACATGTTTCATCTGTTGTGTGACAGAGTTATAGTTGCTGTGATTACGTTTTTTTTCCACATATGCACACAAAACGCAAGTTATGACTGCTCAGTGGTCAAGTCCACCTACAGATCTAACAAGCAATATTGGCTGGCAAGTGTGTTGTTCATTGTCAGGAAGGCCAGCGAGCATCGGCAAGACTATGTGTCTGTAATGACTTGCTTACAGTATGGTACTATACAGTTACATGATGCCATAACTGAATCATCAAAATTTCAACATAGGAAAAAACCCACAAATTTACAATAAATTATAAAATTTAAGATACCTCATTCAAAAAAATTTTATGGGGGGCAGAGCCAAGATGGCAGAGTGAAAGCAGTGACTTGCTTGAGCTCTCCCCCAACCCCCCCCAAATACCATAAAAAATGGCTGTAAAGAAATTCTGAAGCAGCAGAACCCACTAAAAGACAGAGTGAAACACATTTCCAGCCCAAGACAACCTGGATGATTGATCAGAAAGGTGTATCGTGCCGGACTGGGAGCGCAGCGCAGGGTGGGCACGCAGGCCACAGCAAACCTGGAGCAGGCCTCGGAGGACTGAATCACGGGCAGCTGTGGAGGTTTCCAGACTCCTCAATGCCAAAGACAACTTAGAAGGTCAATGGGAAAAGTCTGTTTCTGTCCGTGGTCAGAGAGGAAAGCGGGGTGTCAGCTCCATTCACCAAGAGCCTTGGCCCTGGGCGGGGGGGAAAGCTGCTTCCCAAGCTTCCGGCCCAGAGACTGAGGGGGAATCCACTGGCTGATCAGAAAGGGACTGTAGGAAACTCTTTGCCAGTGCTGAGGCAGGAATCTCCTGCTTTGCCCGTGTGTGGGTCTGGGTCACAGTTCTGGGCGGCAGTGCTGGGGTGAGGAGGAGCGCTGGAGTGGTGGAGCTTGTAGTGGCTGTGGAGAGGATCCCCTCCCCACAGTTATGGGACAGAAAGGAATACTTGTGGTTACAGGCCAGGAAAGGAGTAAACACCTCGCCCCTTATCATACCACCTTGGAAGAACTGAAAATTTGCGGGTCTCTACAAGTATCTCTGAAAACAGCTACACAAACCCCTGAAGCTTGGGACAGTACACTCTCCACATTGGAAGCAGACTCTTACCTTAACAAGGAGTTTAAAACTCAAGTAATTGGCTGGGATAATGAGCAAGCAGGGCAAAAAGAGTCAGACTGTATTATCTTACTTTCATGAAAAAGAAGATCAAAATATACAACCAGAAGAAGACAACAAAATCAAAGCTCCTACATCCAAAGCCTCCAAGAAAAATATCAATCAGTCCCAGACCTTGGAAGAGCTCAAAAGGGATTTTGAGAAGCAAGCAAGGGAAGTAGAGGAAAAACTGGGAAGAGAAATGAGAGTGATACAAGAAAATCATGAAAAACAAGTCAACAGCTTGCTAAAGGGGACCCAAAAAAATACTGAAGAAAATAACACCTTAAAAAACAGCCTAACCCAAATGGCAAAAGAGGTCCAAAAAGCCAATGAGAAGAAAAGTGCCCTAAAAATCAAAATTGGCCAAATGGAAAAGGAAGTCCAAAAGATTACTGAAGAAAATACTTCCTTAAAAGTTAGAATAGAGCAATTGGAAGACAGTGACTTTATGAGAAATCAAGACACTGTAAAATAAATCCAAAAGAATGAAAAATTAGAAAACAATGTGAAATATCTCATTGGAAAAACAACTGACCTGGAAAATAGATCCAGGAGAGAGAATTTAAAATTATTGGACTGTCTGAAAGTCATGATCAAAAGAAGAGCCTAGACATCATCTTTCAAGAAATTATCAAGGAAAACTGCACTGATATTTTAGAACCATAGGGCAAAATAGAAATTGAAAGAATCCACTGATCACCTCCTGAAAGAGATCCCTAAAGGAAAACTCCTAGGAATATTGTAGCCAAATTCCAGAGTTCTCAGGTCAAGGAGAAAATTTTACAAGCTGCCAGCAGGAAACAATTCAAGTACTGTGGAAACACAATCAGGATAACACAAGATTTAGCAGCTTCTACATTAAAGGACTGCAGGGCATGGAATATAATATTCCGGAGGCCAAAGGAGATAGTATCACAACCAAGAATCACCTACCCAGCAAAACTGAGCATAATCCTTCAGGGGAAAAAATGGTCATTCAGGGCAATAGAGGACTTTCAAGCATTCCTGATGAAAAGACCAGAGCTAAACAGAAAATTTGACTTTCAAATACAGGACTCCAGTGGAACATGAAGAGGGAAACAGGAAAGAGAAATCATAAGACACTTATTAAGATTGAACTGTTTACATTCCTGCATGGAAAGATGATATTTGTAACTCATGAGAACTTTGTCAGTATTAGGGTAGTTGAAGGAAAAAAACTGTATGTATGTGTATATATAGTAAGACAGAGGACACAGGGTGAGTTGAAGATTAAGGGGTCATATCTGGAGAATAAAATTAAGGGATGAGAGAGGATGATACTCGGAGAAGAAAGGGAGAGGTAGAATGCAGTAAATTATCTCACAAAAAAAAAAACAGAAAAGAAAAGTCTCTCACAGTGGAGGGAAGAAAGAGGGGAAGGTGAGAGGGAATGAGGGAATCTCATTCTCATAGGATTTGGCTTAAGGAGAGAATAACATACACATTCAATTGGGTATGGAAATCTGTCTTACCCTACAGGAAAATAGGGGGAGAAGGGGACGGGGGGGGGGGTGATAGAGAGGAGGGCAGATTGGGAAAGAGGGTAATCAGAAGCAAATACTTCTGAGGAGGGACAGGGTCAAAAGAAAGAATAGAATAAAGGGCAGGGCAGATAGGATTAAGGGAAATAGAGTTAGTTTTTCACAACATGTCTACTAAGGAAGTGTTTTGCATAACTGCACATGTACAACCTATATTGAGTTGCTTGCCTTTTCAATGAGAGTGGGTAGAGTGGGAGGAAGGGAGAAAATTTGGAACTCAAAGTTTTAAAAACACATGTTTTTTTAAAAAAAATGTTTTCACATGCAACTGGGAAATGAGAAATACAGGAAATGGGGTACAGAAGTCTATCCTGCTCTACAGGAAAATAGAAGGGGAAGAAGATAAGAGAAGGGAGGGGGGAGAGATAGAAGAGAAGGCAGACCAGGGGAAGGGGTATTCAGAATGCATGCCATCTTGGGGTGGGGGGAGGGGTGAGAAATTTGGAACTCAAAAACTTGTTGAAGTGAATATTGAAAACTAAAAATAAATAAATTTATATTAAAAAAAAAAAAAAAATAACCTGAAATAGGGAAGGATGATTAAAAAAAATTTTTTTTTAAGTTTTATGGAGTTTTTTTAAATGACATGCCCATGAGGGTGCTGAGTAATTTTTTTTCTTTTTTAAGGGGACACTGGGCCAAATAAGTTTGGGAACCTCTGCATTATGCTGCCTTTCCATAGATTATGTCTAAGGTTTTTTCAGCAATACATTTTATGATCTCTTAGGGTTCTAGGTGTCTGATTGTGAACTCACAAAAGAAGACATGGAGGCCCTGCTCAGCCTGAATAGAAAGCTTCTGTTGGGTAAATTAAGGAATTTACTTAGAAATAAGTTAGCTTAGCTTCCCTTCCTTCTACTTTAACAGTATGTGTTCTTTTAATAGCAATCGCTGGACATGATCGCTTGTAGCAGGAAGGAGGATATTAACACTTTCACTGCTGCAACAAAAGCCAGATCTTACCCTAGATCCCAAATGCTATTATCTATACCTAAGTGCTATTATCCCCATTTTACATATAGGCAATCAGGTCATGTGACATGCCCAGGGTCACACAGTTAGTCAGTGTCTGGAGGCAAATTTGAATTTTGGGGTTCCCAATTACGGGTCCTGCATTCTGTGCACAGCACCAACTGAGAAATTGAAGGTGGGGTGGATTTCCATGGGGTGGGTGTTACCCTCTGTGAAGCGATTAGTATGGCTTCCAGGGAAAATCATCCTACTTGGGGGACTGGTGAAAGATCTTCAGGAAACTTCCCCACTTAGTCTGAGGAAGGTCAAGGGTTTTCCACAAGCTGCTTCATTACACTTATTGTGGATGGACGTGTCTTAATACGATTATGGGGAAATATCCCCTCTCTGAGTTCATGTGATAGGTTTAGTTTTTTGTTAACTTGATTAGTCATGTCCCACTCTTTGTGACCCCATTCAGAGTTTTCTTGGTAAAGATATTGGAGTGGTTTGCCATTTCCTTCTCTAACTCCTTTTACGGATGAGGAAACCAAGGTAAACAGGGTTAAAGAAAGTGTCTAAGGCTGGATTTGAACTCAGGTCCTCCTGACATTAGGGCTAGTGCTCTATCCATTGTGCCACTGCATTATATGGTGGGAAACTACTGCCAAATATACATTTACCACCTAACAAAAATTATAAAGGTAAAAACCTAGATTTGGGGGCTAGGTAGCACAGCGGATAGAGTCAGGCCCTGGAGTCAGGAGGACCTGAGTTCAAATCTGGCCTTGAGACACTTACTAGCTTTCTGACATTAAGCAAGTCACAACCCACTTTGCCTAAAAAAAAAAAAACAAAGAAAAAACAAAGAAAATCACAAGCCCTAAGTTTAATTATTATTATTCTTAAGCATGGATTATACATGAATAATTCTTAGGATTCTAAAGACACTTCTTATAGGTAAAGTTAGAGCAGTGACATTGAAATCATTCTTTTACAAATTTCAATCCAAGCCTATGCTTCCTTCAATGCCATAAAAATTGAACAAACTTAGGTAAACAGGCTCATGACATCATGCCTCCCCTAATGAAACAAACGTCAGCAAACCAACTCTCCAGGTAAACTAAGTCAGGCACAGATTAGAGCGTTCACAGCCTGATGGAGGAGGAGAATTTACATGTCACCACAGAGGCTGTCCCTGCTGCTGTTTGTCCTTTGTTCTCCAAGACCATGACGTGAGGGAGGTGATGCTTAGACATACAAGTGAATTGGATTTAAGTGAGGGAGGGCTGTGCACAGTCACCAGCCTCACTTTCTCCTCTGAAACCATCTGGGTTCAGTGGCAAAATACAGATCAGGATGACTGGGCATGGTGCTGGGTGCGGTGGAAAACCTTTGCCTTTTTAAGCTAAGATTTTTAACATATCTCAGTTTGACTGAGACAACACCCATTCAGAGATTGAGGCTAGGTTAGAAGGTCTTTAACATATCTCAGTTTGAGGCAACACCCATTCAGTGATTAAGGCTAGGTTAGAAGGTCTTTAACAGATCTCACTTTGACTGAGCAACACCCATTTAGTGGCTAAGACTGGGTTAGAAGGTCTTTAACATATCTCAGTTTGACTGAGGCAATGCCCATTCAGTGATCAAGGCTAGGCAAGAAATGAAGCAGAGGATGACCTCTTTACCTACTCCATAAAACAACACCAACAACAACAACCAATCTGGGAGAAACTCCTCAGGGTCTCAGACCAAAGCAGAAAGGATTACTGTTTACATTCACTCTGAACCAATCAGGGCCAAAATGACGACCACGTGGGACTTGGCCTGGGACTTTTGTTGGCCAATCAGAGAGCCAGAGGTATTTGGGTCACTGAAGAGTTAGGGACAGTCTAGATCAGGCCCACAGGCTGCTTCCAGCCCACCAAAGGATTTTGGGCAGCCGACAAAAAACAGAGAGGATGTAATAGAAAGTAAAAACATAAGGAGTGCTTTGTCTGTGCTCCACTTAACTCACTATTGTGCTCATCATATAACTTGGCAGGTGGGTTGCCACTGCTCACTCTCTCCTCGTTGTCACATGACTGCCAGCAACCAACCACTATCAGTCTATCTCTAGCTTGACAGGACTGATTTCATGATAAATAAAAATTTTAATACTTGTACTTAATTGGTGTTAGTTGAAATTTCCTTTTTTTAAAAAAACATAGTTTACTTGCAAAATAGTTTATTCATTAATTATACTTTTACTTGGAAAGTGAGCTGCTAAAAATCCATCTGCAGCCTGAAAAAGTTTAGCCCATTTTAATTTTGGCCCCTACCTAATGCCAAGTTGTACAGATACTTTTTAGTATACTTTTCAGAAACTTCCTCTGGCTTCTTATCTAAGGAATGTTGAAGACTCCAAGTAAATTTTCACATCCCATAGGGCAAATTTTGGTGAGGTGAGTTTGATTTTGAGAAACGCTTTTAGTTAAACGAAATTTGCAGTAGAAATGGCCCTGAGTCCTGAATAATAAAAGGCAATTTCAAATTTCCATAACAATACCTGAAAGCCAGTACAAGGAAATATGGAGCTCACAAGACAGAAAAAACAGGGCAGCTTTATTGAGGGGAGATACTCAAAAGTGAATGCAATGGTTAGGGCCTCTGGGGGAGTGCAGCACATTCCCAGGAAAATCTAATGCATTTGTATGTATAGATTTCTCATCTGGATTTAGCTGGAGCAGACTTTGAGGGAAGGGAGTGAGGAGCCTGGACCTGGGCTGATGGAGTGGGGGAGGAGTGGGAGTGAGAAGAACCTTAAGAGGAATTGGAGGCCTTTAAAATTTATATTCAAATTAGCTTAGGGCACTTACTGCTGTTCTTACTCTGATACTTGTTTTCTTCTTGAGCTCAACAAGGTTTGATCTTTAATGGGTTGGAAAGATTACAGTACATCTTACAAGGTAGTTTAAGGAAGGTTCAGGTGTGTTTTCTGGTTTAGGCAGAGACCAATGAGATCCATTAGTGATACAGGAAACCTTGAGTCCTTAGAAGCTGTACACAAGAGAGATGACTGATCTCATTTGAGCCCCTCATCACCTGAAGAAGGCCAAAAACCCACACTAGCTAATTGGAGAGTATGATCTGAGCCCTTATCAATAATCCTTTGCAATACCAAAGTTCTCCTGCTGTGTCAGCAACCCCAAGAATGGATTAAGCCAACTGGGAGCTTTTCCCTGTTCAGACTGATTCTATATCACTATCACAGGATCATTATCTTGATTAAAGGCATTTCTTTTGTTCTCTTGTTGTTTTATGGCCCTCTCTTGTTAAGACACTACCTTGTTATGACACTCTCTTGTTTTGTGACATTCCCTTGTTTGTGGTTGACAGAAACCAGACTTGCTGGGGCTACTTTCTTGTTCTATGGAACCTAATTTTGGCTGAGAAAAGACACAGGCATCCTGAGTTAGGTGAGGAGGGAGGAGGGGACACTTCTTTTGTCTATGGGTACATAATCTCCTTCAACTCACCCTTTTTTTGAACTCAATTCAACTGCAGTTCCCGTGCATGGATGCATGCATGCTGCCCACTTGGAGAGAAATAGACAGGCATACCACCTAATTGTATTTGTCTTTCTTTTATTAGACTGAGCTCTGGAGGTTGACAATAGGCACTCAGCATTCTAGTTACCAGGAGAAAGGAAAGGAGGAGCAGGTGGGGCTTACTGCTCTATCTGCCTGTTTCTTAAGGATATTATGTCTTCTTTATCATTGACTCAGGAACTCAATCAAGCCCACTGACCAAAAGACCTTCAGGCTGTTGAGGATGTAAAGATCCACATTTCAGGGTCATTTTGTGATGGGGGGGAGGGAATATGTTGGTAGGGTGACTTGCATGCCTGGAATACTGTTCCTCTTCATCTCTGCCTTCTGGATTCTGCCTTATTTTGTCCCTAAGTGGACCTTGAAATGGTGCTGGTTGTAAGGCAGCTCCTTCAACACTTGGCATAGTTTTAGCAGGTTGGGATGAGAGAAGGCAGCCTCGTGGCTCACATCATGATGGAGTTGAGGGAAGAACCCTGAAAATAAAGAGGAGACTAGGTTAATCAGATGGGGGTGGGAGGACATTTCATGGCTCTCTATCACCAGAAAGCCCTCTTGATCAAGTATGGGGAGTCCCTCTCTCTAGGACTGGAGCAGGCTCCCACTCAGGCTGAGGGATTAGCTCAATAGGTGTAGCAGGAGACTGTCTGGGAGGATAGAGAAATTGCTAAAGCCAACATTCCCTGGCTGTTGGCTTTTTGACAGAAGTTGGGCTCCAGCATAATAAGACTAAAAGTAAACTAAGTCAGTAGATTCAGTAGTTAGAGGCTTTCTGAGATCTCAAAATGAAAGCGGAGAGCAGCTAATGGAGTCAGGGGCCACTCAAGTGAATGATTTTCTCCTGAAGGAATACTAACAGGCTCTATTGAGTAAACTACCCTGTGATCTCTGACCCAAGATGATGATTCTGTTGGGGTTGGAATCCTGAGGTTGGAGGAGAGCAGATGTGGTAAAGACTGGGAAGCTCCCACTAGTGTTAAGAAAGTGCTAGCTTATCCCATCATTGCTTGTGGAGGAAGAGGATGGTTGTAGAAGTTCAAACTGAAACCTGAGGAGTCTCTGGAAGGATGGTTCCCAGGGGCATGATCCAGTGGAGAAATGCTGAGAGGCTCTCAGTACAGGACTTCCATAGCCTAGAGGCTCTTTGAGGTTATAGATTTACAGAGCCAACTAAATTTATTAGAACCTCCAGAAAGTGGATATTTTTTGTCCCTTTTTAGGTAGTTGAGATGGGGAGTTATTCGGACTTCACCTTGTAAAGATGAATTCCCGGTTGCAGTCAGCTTCCTAGTGGGCATGTGGATGGATGGGAATGAAGTTCCTAAAGGAAGTGGATTTGAAAGATTAGATTTATGCACACTTCACCCCACCACCTGCCCTCTAGCCTGCCACATCTTATGTTTGGCCTGTGTCAGCTGCAATTGGATAGTGCTTTCTCCAAAAGTTCAGACTCTAGCTATGGGTCTCCCACACCACACAACAATACAGGTATGGGTTGATGAATTAGTGAAATATGAGCAGGAGGCTGGGACAGTTTCGACTTGAGCAAATACGGCCAAATCAGCTCACGAACTTAGCTTTCTTCTCCTTTCCCCCTTCTCACCATGTTGCTCCCTCTCTGTGATCTCTCCCTCCCCAACCACTTCTTCCCTGTTCTAGCCCTCCATCTGCAGTCCTCCCACTCAGACTCCCCCACCATTCCTTAGGAATAGCTACTGAAAAAGGGAATAGCAATCAAATTTAAGTCAAATGGAGACTTTGTTTACTCACTTTAACATTTCAATGCAGCCATAGTTCTGGGGAAGCTGTAGAGGGGTGATCATGGCTTGCTGTTCCCCCACCCCACCCCATGCAACTTGATAACCATGCCACTCCCTCTGAGCTTTATTGAGCAATAGAGTATAAATATAAACAGCCAGGGCTTCTGTCCAGTAGTCTTTGCCACAGCGTGAGAGGTTTCTGACTTTGCACAGAACTGACCTGACCTGTGAGGTGAAAGAAATGGCTCTTTCCAGCTCTCATAGGGTGACAATGAATGATGGGAATACCATCCCGGTGCTGGGACTTGGTACTTATGCGACCCAGAAGTGTAAGTATAGAGAGCATTGGGGTTTGTGGGTGAGGGTGAGTTGGACACTGGGAGGGTCGATGAAGTATGTTATTCTAATTCCCTTCTCATACCATAACACCCAGTACGGCACAAAGACTCTGGGGTAGAAATACATAATTATATGTCAAATACAGGATAGTGAATTTCTGTATAAACCTGACACTGTAGTAAATACATCACATCTTGATGTTAACCATCACTGGTGGGCCAGAGAGCCTGGAGTTGTAGTTCTTCCCAGGTTGGGAAAAGACAGCTAAGGTGAGATCAGCCCTCAGGTGGGAGGGAGGGAGGTTTTTCACTAAGCTCAGAGTTTGCAAAAGCTCTTGGGAGTGTATGAGGAAAGGAGAGGACCATCTGTGGCACACAGTGTCTGCTGTATCTGCCTTTCCCATCTTCGAGACCTTGACAGATGAGCAGAGAGAATGTGGAGCTGTATATCATGCATGCTCAATCCAGGAGCCAAAGTGCTAAGAGAAAAACAGAGGTTTTGCCACCTGCCTTACTTCTGCTTAGTCGTGTTTTTAAAAAAAATTTTGCTGTAGAATATTTGCCAGATTTAATATTATTTTTAATTATTTTAATTATGTTTATAAATTATACAAATCTTATAAACTATAATTATTACATAAAATTAATTTAATTTAAATTTAATTGTTTTTTTTCATACAATTTTTCAACTGTAGTTGACTTGGTGCTTAGTGTTGCCCAGTGTTCCTTTGACTGAGGGTTGAGGATGAAAAGAGAACCACACAGGAGAGAAGGACCTTGCCCAGGGCAAGGCAAGAAGCTCTTTTAGCTTTGAAGGCATAAGCACAACCCATTTCATAATTACACTTTCAGTCACAAAATTACTATGAACATGCACCATCTTTGAAGTAAATTTGTGCCACAAACAGTGCCTTATGAGAGTAACAGTTGTACTCTATGGACAGATTATTTATTGAACCTGTTCGCCTCGGGGCTGGGGTGCGGGGGAAGGTAGGGGGGCGGACATGGATGCTGGAAGATGGGTGGGTGGATTGCCCTGACTTCCTGGGGGGTGAGGAGAAGGGACAGCTTTATTTCAGATACAGGTGCAGGAAATGCAGGGTCAGCATGAGGGCATCTGGATATTGAAGGAGTCTGAGCATTAAGGAAAAAGAATGTGCAGCAAGGGAAGCTGTTTTGGGGAAGTATCCATGTTGCTCTGTGAATATTGCAGCTAGCAGAGGGAAAAGAGACAGAAAGATAATAGTGGGGTTGTATTTTGCTTAACATGTGAGCACAGATGGGAGCCAGCCAAGAGAAGCAGGTTTTTTCCAGCCCCATCCCCCTCTCTGCTTCCACATAGTGGTCTCCAGAGAGCAGGCAGTTTATTTCTTCCTTCATTCAGGATGGCAGGGCTCTTGAAGTAGTTTGGAGTTTGTGGGGAAATAGCCCAGCTGTGGGGAGATCAACAGCCACAGCTCTGAACCCATTCTCTCCCTAGGTGTCACTGTCTCACTGTCAGATGTGCTTTGTCTGCCTCCTCCCCTTTACTTCTGAGGTGAAACCAGGACTTTTGGAAGACCGGGGGGGGGTAGGGGGAGGAGCAGAAGAAGGGGAAGCAGTTGTTGTGGAGTGTGGCTAGCTGCACCAAATTTTATGATGGTTGAGGTTACATAGGGTGAAGGTCTGGACTTACTGATTGAGTAGCTGAGGAAGGGTACAAGCCAAAGCAGGGCTACCCTAACAAGAAAATGGAACATTATATCTGGAGACCTTCAGGCTAGGGAGAACAAGATGCAATCGTGTTAATACTTTCTGGTCTGTTAGCTAAGACACTGCCCCTAATTTCATGAAACTCACAAACTAAAAGAGAAATAAGACACAGACACAGAAAAACTATAAATATACGTTATTAGAGAATTATACTGCGAAGAATTATGAGAAGTTTGAAGTAGAGATAATAACCAAGTGGGGAGAGGGAGAAATGGGATAACGGAAGGCTTTCTGGACAAAATGATATTTAAATAGAGCTTTGTGGTATGGTTAGGAATGCTGGCTGTTCTGCATTGCTCTTATGTGTAATTCTTCTCCTGGGGTAGCTATATGGCTCAGTGGTTTAAGCCTGGAGTTAGGAAGACAAGTTAAAATCTGGCCCCAAGCACTAACTAGCTATGTGACCCTGGCCAAGTCCTTTAACCTGTTTTCCTCAACTATAAAATGGGGTTAATAATAGCACCTACCTTCAAAGGCCCTTGGAGTAGGAAGTGCACAAAGTATTCATGATAGTAAATCAAAGTCCAAGTGTGAGAAAGGACTAATTATGGAATAGTCCTTCTCATTTTTTACATGAGCCTGGTGACAAAATTTGAATCTGTCTGGGATCTGGAGACATCATCACAAGTTTGATTACTAGGTGATGAATATTTTTTGTTCACAGTACTTCATGAAGTATTTTCTGCTAAGGAGTACAAGGATTACTATCTGCATTAGGCCCTGCTATACCTTCAAACCAGAGTTTCTCAATGTTTTCCTAAAAACAAAAAATGCATTTTATTTTTATCAGGTTACTTAATAATCTATCCATAATATTCTTTTGGATTTATTCATTAAATGTATACACAATAATAATATTCCCTCCAAACTTCCAAAACATAATTTACATTTTATACTTATAATTTAAAAAGAAAATATTTTATTCTGCCTACACTTAGGAAAATTCAAAATATAAAACAATAAAATGCTAATTACAAGCCAGGTATTAATGAGTTATATTTTATATAGACCAATCTGTAAGAAACAATGCAGCAATATTTCATATCTTTATCATTATTTATGAAACTTCATGTTATATTTCTTTATTTTGTAAATTTTGTTGAATATAAGTAACATTTTTTTAAAAGTTACACCTTGAATGATATTTAATATGATAATCAGATATAAACAATACAAGACAATCCTTTCAGTGACTCTTCCAAACTTTTTCATCCCTTTTCAACTCTCCTGGGGCTCTTCCCCACCTACACTCTCAGTTGAGAACCTTGCCTCATGTTTTACTAAAAGAATTGAGGCCAAATGCCAAGAGCTCCCTCTGAGACATCTTCTGCCACTATTTCTTCCTTGACCCCTATCTCACATGAAGAGTTACCTTTCTCCTCAACAAAGCAAAGCCCTCTGTGATTCCATCCCATCTTCTTCTCACTTATCTTCAATCTCACCTGGTCTACTGGCTGTTTCCTTACTGTCTACAAACATCCTTAAAAAAAAAAGCCTCACTTGATCCCTGCTAGTTATTGTTCCATATCTCCTCTCTCCATCTATAATGTCTCTACTTCCTTTCTTCTCAATCTCGTTTTTTAACCTGCTAAAATTTGACTTTCTACTTCATCTTTGAACAGAAACACTTCTCTCCTAAGTTACAATTGACCTCTCAATTCACAAATGCATTTGTCTTTTTTTCAGTCCTCATTCTTCTTGACATCTCTACAGTCTTTGATACTGTCAATCACCCTTTTCTCAGTGATCCTTTCTGCTCTCTAGGTTTCCATGACAATACTGTCTCCTGGTTTTCCTCCTACCTGTCTGACTTCTTCCCTTACTGACCTTCATCTAGGTCATGACACCCACCACCCCCTAACTATGGATGTCCCCCAGAGCTCTGTCCTGGATTCTCTTCCCTTCTACCTCTGTACTATTTTACATGGTGATCTCATGGTTCCCATGGTTTCAGTGATTATCTCTATGCTGATGATTCTCAAATCTACTTATCCAACCTAATCTCTCTGCTGACCTTCAGTTAGACATCCCTAATTACATACTAGACACCTCAGACTGGGGTTCTACAGACATCTTAAACTCAGCATGTCCAAAATTGAACTCATTTTCTTTTTTCCTAAAACCTCTCCCCTTCTAAATTTTTCTATTACTGCTGAGGGCATCAGACTTATAACCCAGGTGTCATCCTTGACTCCTCACTATGTTTCACTCACCATATCCAATCTGTTGCCAAGGTGTGTTGATTTTGCCTTCATGATATCTCTCACATGCCCTTGTCTCTTCTCTGACACTGTCATCACCCTGGTGCAGGCCTTTTCATCACTACATGCCTATACTGTTGATTAGGCTATTGCCTGCTGATTGATCTCCTTGCCTCAAATCTCTTTTTACCCCAGTCTATCTTTTACTCAGCTGTCAAATTAGTCTTCCTGAAGAACCAATCTGACCACGTCACACCACTATTCAGTCAACTCCAGTGGCTCCATTTTACCTCCAGGATCAAATACAAAATATGGCATTAAAGGCCCTTTATAACCTATTCACCTCTTACTTTTCTAGTCTTAAACATTATTCCCTCCCAATGCACCATGGAGGAAACCCATGTACTCTTTCCACTGGAACAGATCTCCTCAAAGTAGTTCTGGTGGCATTCTAGATTCCCAAGTAGAATATCTCAACTTGTTTCCTCTTCTTCAGATTCTTGGTCCATACTCCCCCTGTATCATTTCTTCTCAGGAGAAACTCTCTGGCTGGAACATGTGACCAGGACCTTTACTAGCTCTTTTGTTTTCCTATGCTCCTCCTCATTTGGAAGTCTGATCACTTCTTACTGTCTTCTTAACTCCCTACAGTTCTGGCTTTCACCTGAATCATTCCACTGATGCTGCTCTCTAAAGCTGCCAAACCCAATGGCTGCTTCTCAATTCTCATTCTCCTTTATCTTTGGCACTGTGGTTCACCTCCTTGATACTCTCCTCTCTTTAGGTTTCCATGACGTCCCTCTCTCCTGGTTGTCCTCCCTCTCTGGCTGCTCCTTCTCAGTCTCCTCTGCTGGAAACTTATTCAGATATTGCCCTCTAACCTTAGGTATCCCTCCAGGTTCTGCCCTGGCCCTCTTCTCATTTTCCTCTGCACTGCTTCACTTGGTAATCTCACCAGCTCCCATGAATTTAAGTATCTCTGTGCTGATGATTCTCAAATCTTGCGTATTCCCCAAATTTTCTGCTGCCCTCCAATCTGTTATCTCCAACTGCCTTTCAGATATCTCAAACTGGATTTATAGTAGAAGTCTTAAACTAAACATATTCAAAACAACTTTCCCCCTAAACCTTTCCCCTATTTTCCTGTGGAGGGCTGTAATCCTCCCAGTCCTGCAGATCACACCTAACTCTGCTTGTCACTATGTCTCACCCTTCATATCTTTTGCCAAGGCCTGTTGATTTTACCTTTGCAACATCTCTCATATATGCCTACTTCTCTCCTCTGACTCTGCCATTACTCTAGTGAAGGCTCTCACCTCACACATGGACTATTATAATAACCTTTGATGCCATAAGTCTTTACTCATTGCAATTCATCTTTCATTCAACCACTAAAGTGATTTTCCTAAAGCTCTAGTCCAATCATATCACTCCCCTGCTCTATAAACTCCAAGGGTCTTTTTATTGCTTACAGTATCTGATATATTATGATAAGTAAAGTAATATATGCACATATTTTTTTCTGCATTTGATCTTGATCCTAAGTCATGATCAATCTTTGCAAAGGAGTCATACACCGCTGAGAAATATGAATACTCATTTCTATTTCCTTTCAAGAATCATTAGAGGTCTATCATCTAATTTATCTAAGATTCTATTCATGTTCTTAATTTTTCATTTATTTTTTGCTATACTTATCTATAGCTGATGGGGTAAATTGAAGTCCCTTATTATTATAGTTTTATGCTTTGTTTCTCCTTATAATTCATTTAGTTTTTAATTTGTTTTTAATGCTTATGCCATTGATTACATGTATATTAATTATGAAATCAATCCATTGTTTAACCTTTCAGTAGAATGTAGTTTTCTCTTTATCTCTTTTAAATTAAGTCTATTTTTGCTAATGCCTTGACTAAAACAATAATTGTTACCCCAGCTATGTTGTGTTCTTCTGAGTCATAACAAATTTTGTCCCAACCCCTTACTTTAATTCTTTGTGTGTCTGTTTCAAGGATGTTTCTTACAAACAACATATTGTTAGATTTTATTTTCCAAGTCCATTCCAACTTCTTCTATTTTATGAATGAATTCATCCCATTCACATTCACTGTATTTTCTAATTTTGACATTTCCTTTCACTTTCTTTTAAGAATTGTGTTGTCTCCTAGAATCATTAGTTTCTGTTTGATCCATTCTGATTTATAAACTTTGTACCTCTTCTGTTAAGCTACTGGTTTTCAGTTTTCACCTCCATAATTCTGGTTTCTTTAGTAATGCCTTTTTAAAACTCATATAATTTTTTCAAAAGCTTAGAAGTTTTCTTCTGAGCAAGCTTTTTTTTTTCTTTGTGGTTTTGATCATAGAAGTTTTTGCATCATTCTCTTCTGGTCTACTCCTTTGTCATAAAAGTTTTATATTTTAATTTTTGTGTAATTCATTTTTATTGCTGAGGCCTTAGGTGTTGAATTCTAGGTCTCCTCTACTCTGAAGGGATCAGATCAAGTTGAGTATCTTTCCTTTACAAGCTCCATTGTCTTTCTTTAGCCTTTTTCTTTACTATGGACTCTAAAGTTCTCACTTGTGGTCAGCCTTAGTTAATAGCTTTTCCTTTGAATAGAGAGAGAAAAGAAGGAGAAGCCTTTCTCTTAATTTCGTATTTATTCCATATATACCTTCCTTTGGTGGGAGAAACCTAGTTGAAGATATTTCCTTAAGAAGGAGAAGAAGCGGGCAGCTAAGTGGCCCAGTGGAGAGAGCACCAGCCTGAAGTCAGGAGGACCTGAGTTCCAATCCAGCCTCACAGCAAACACTTGACACTTACTAACTGTCTGACCCTGGGCAAGTCACTTAACCCCAATTGCCTGAAAACAAAAAACAAAAACAAACAAAAAAACAAGAAACACAAGAAACACAAAAACCAAACAAACAAAGAAGGAGAAGGAGAAGGAGAATACCAGGATCAAAGACATCTCTAAAGGTCTCATGATGGAAAATGCTATCCACATCCAAAGAAAGAACTTTGGAGTTTGAATGCAGATCAAAGCAGACTACTTGCTATTTTTTTCTTCTGTTTTGTTTCTCTTTCTGATGGTTCCTCCTATTGCTTCTAATTCTTCCTTACAACATCACTAATGTGAAAATATGTTTAATAGGAATTATACATATAGCCTATATTAGATTGTGAGCCATCTTGGAGAGGGATGGTGGGAGGGAGAGGGAGAAAAATTTAAAACTCAAAAGCTTATGGAAATGATTGTTGATACATCAAAATAAATTAATAAAAAAATTTTTTAAGGAAAAAAGAGGAGAGGTTAATGTCTTTTTCTGCCACAATCTTTTTTTCCCTTCTTTTTATTCTCTCTTACAAATATAGTGATAGTACCTAGACTCTGTGGGAAAAGCTGCTGAACTGGGTGCTATATTCCTTGCAACCCATAATTTTATTTCTTGAAAATCATTTTGGGATCTATGTCATTTACCCTAATGTGACATATAATGTTTGTTGTTGTGCAGTCATGTGTGACTCTTTGCTGCCCCAAGGACCATAGCACACCAGGCCCTTCACTATCTCTCAAAGTCTGTCCAAGTTCATGTTCATTGTTTCCATGGCACTATCTCTCCATCTCATCCTTTGCTGTCTCCTTTTCCCTTTAATCTTTTCCAACATCAGGTCTTTTCCATTGTGTCCTGTCTTCTCATTATGTGGCCAAAGTCTTTAAGCTTCAGCTTCAGTATTCGAACTAATTTAAGTATTGCCTGATTTGATCTCTCTCCTTGCTGTTTAAGGGACTCTCAAAAGTCTTCTCCAGCAACACGATTTGAAAGCGTCAATTCTGTGGCTCTCAGCTTTACTTATAGTACAACTCTCACAGCCATACATAAATACAGTATACATATAATACAGATATCACATTTCAAAGCACCACTTAACAAGCTGCTTCAAATCAGGCCAACTCTAGCAAGTGTAAAAAAAAAATACATAATGACAACATACATACAATATTACATATACATGTCAAAAAGTACAAGACACTGTTACATGTAATTCAAAACTAAGTAACATTGAACTGAGTAAGTAGCCAGTTACACTTCAACATCATTATTTAGCCTATTTATTGGTTTGATGGTTCTAATTCTTTTATGATTAATTGTCCTTTCCATATCTGTACCTAAAGAGGTTGTTGGCAAAATCCCACTACCAATATTTCTAAACTCTATGGTTTGCCCTCTTATCCTCATTAATACTATAGCTGAGGTTATAGGTACAGACTCCCTAACAGTAATTGTAAACTCTTTGCCCTGCCCCTTTAGGTGATTCTAGAATTTTAGTTTAAATGGGTGGACATGCATAGCAGATATCAAGTTAATTTTCTTTCTTTTTTTTTTCTTCAATCCATGACTGGTAGTGATTCTCTTATCTTTTTTCATTTTCTCCCCTAATGCACTAAAAGTCCTCCCAAACTTTTCATTGTTGGAAGCTTTTCTCCTTCTCCTTTAAGCCTTACTGTTTTGCAATGCGAATTCGTATTGGTCAGTTTTCTGGCACAGTATTCTGCTGTCTTGTGGTAGCCACGAACTCAATAAACTTAAAGCAAAACATTATATTCAACTATGAGCTGTGGGAGGAGTAAAAGCATGGAATGTAGCAGCAGATCCTAAAATTGAAGTCTAAGCCAAAGAATTCAGCTGACCCGGGCATCTGTCTATCTGGCAAAATGTTCAATTCTCTCTATTACCTAATACCCCATACTTTTAGAATGACCAAAAAAAAATAAACAAGCATCAGGATCTAAAGAAAACAATTACAAAAAGCGGCTGTGTGTGGAAAAACATGAGTAGTACTTGACCAAGGGAAAGACAAGCAAGGGAGAAAGTGGAACTGGAGAGATAAGAGTACAAGGAAGGAGAAACAATAGTTAAAGGGCCAGTTTAGGGAAGGAGGTCCATTGGGCTAAGCTGTCTTTATGCAGGTTGAAACTCTCTCCCATTGAATCCTTAGGTTCCCAAAAGTGAAGGTGAGATGGCCACAAAGGTGGCTATTGAAGCTGGCTACCGCCATATTGATGGGGCTTTCACGTATGAAAATGAAAAAGAAGTTGGACAGGCAATTCGAGCAAAGATTGCAGATGGGACAGTAACCAGAGAGGACATATTCTACACAGGGAAGGTATTGTTGGGAGGAAATCAGGGATTGAGTTTTGTGGGATTTTTTTTATGGTAAAATAATGTGACAAACTATGAACAGTATTCCATGTGGATCAAAGAGGAAGTCTCCCAACCAAGGCAATCTGAAAAACAAAAATGAATTATGCTGCATAAAGGAAAAGAGGAAGGCTAGCTAGTGTTGATGAGAAACAATGGAATTGAACTCCCAGTCATTTAATTTCAAAAGTAGAGTGGCCACTCTGTTAATAAGCAAGACTCACAGGGACATTGCTTAAAGAACACAGATTATCTTTGGTCTTTAGGAGCTTACACTCCTATAAAGCAGTGTAAAATAGCTAGACATTTGATTTTCTCAAATAAATAATTAAGAAATCACCTTAGGGACAATGAGAGAAATGAGCACCTCCAGGAAAAACTACTAAGTAGGTACAGTGACCATATTTTCTGAATGATCAGCTATGAGCTTATTTTCCTTATTATGACATGCCAAATGTCTTTTTTTGTTTTTTTGGTATGCAGTGGACTCACTGTTCTGAACTGACAATTTTATAATTATGCTAGCAGCTTAAATTTCATCCTGAAGACTAAAATCTAACTTATTCCTCCTTCTCCTCCTTATCTTTCTAGCTGCAGGCTTGTCTAATACTTCTTTTAAAACCCCTGATTCAGAGATGTCTCCATACTGGGTGTACATTCACTCACAACCTGCTTCAACAGGGAGTTCAAGACCCTCGCTCTAGTGGGTAAAGTTCTCTGCTTCCCAAAGAGGTCTCTTTTGCAGTTTACAAAGCATGTGACATCTCTTTTGAACCTCATAAGAACTCTTGAAGGTAGATAGAATTTATTTGTTGTCTCTCATTTTAGAAACAAAGAAACAGGCACAGAGAGGTTAAGTGACAAGGATGAACTTCACAATTTTTCTGTAAATTGGCCATTCTGGGAACTCAGTCTGCTCTCCTGGTATTGCCACAGTTTGCTGTCCTACTTGGAATTGCTTTGATAAAGAATTCACCAGGTTACTTAGAATGTTCTTTCACTCCCTTTAGCTTTGGAATACATACCACCGCCCAGAACTGGTCAGGCCTGCCTTGGAAGAGACGTTGAAAAACCTCCAGCTTGATTACATTGATCTTTATATCATCCATACTCCCATGTCTTTTAAAGTAAGTACTAGAACCTCGTCTAGGTACACAAAGATGTTTTGACCACATTTCTCCCTTTTCTGCCTTGGCATTTTCAGCCCTGCTTCTGTAAGAAGTGAAGGAATGTTTTGTCCTTATTTGGGCTTTGTCTCTAGAGGACTGCAGATTAATGTTTTGACAGGAAAAAAAAGCCAGTATTGATAGATTTGGTGTCAGTGTCCTAATATTTAAAGTAAATGCCTACAAGTAAACATTTCCTAAGGATATCCTGATTTAACCTTAAGAAATGAGGCTGGTCATGGTGGTGAATGCCTATAGTCCCTGTGTTAGGGAATTTTCTTGACTTCTTGGGAGAAGCATACCTGTCAGAGGGCCCAGTGACTGTGGGTTAAAGATATCAGGAAAAAACTTAGAGATTTATTAGAGTGCTAGGGAATCTGCTCTTGCTGATAGCAAATTCATGTTCCTTTGATTGAGTAGATTTGGTTTTTGTGACCTTCAGGCTGCTTAGAGTACACAGCCAATCAAAAGCATTGCATAAAATTTAGGACAGAAAAAAAGCATTTCACAGAAAAGGTTTGGGGTATTAGTCAAAGGAGAAAAAAGGAGTATTTGGAATGGAAGTGGTAGGATTCAGTATCAGAATTTAAAAAATATTTAAGAGCAGGGATAAGGGGAAGAGAACAAAGTTTTACAATTAGTCTTTGACTATTGTGAAAAGAGTCCTTTTAGAAAAAACTTCATTGTCTCCAACAGTGGGATAAGTCCATTGTCAAGCTCAAACTCTCATTGCATAGGGTTGATGGACTTTCTAATGTTCGAACACTAGGAGGTTTGAGGATTTTTAGTCCATCAAGATGTCACATAATATCTGTGTTGCCTTTTTGGAGAGGCTAAGACTGGGGGATTGCTTGAGTCAGCTAATTATGAGCACAGCCTATCCATCCTTCCCACCAAGGCCAGCACAGATCTGGTGAGGCCCCAGGCTGCCTCAGGCAGAGCAAACCTGCCTGGGTTAGAAAGATTGTCTAATTTATTTATGATGTAGCCTTTCATATATAGGCCACACTCACATTTGGAGCTTATCTTTGCATAAGATGTGAGGTGTTCTAAATCTAATTTCTTCCATACTACTATGCAATTTTCCTAGCAGTTTTCATTAAATAGTGAGAACCCATCGCAGTAATTGGAGTCTGATTATTTCTTGAATATTAGAGTAATAGATATATTTCCATCCATATATTATATACTCAATCTGTTAGACTGATAAATCTCTATTTTTAAAGCTGGATTTGCAATGCTTCTAAAAATTATTTTGGGTGTTTGATTTACTCATCTCTAGATTCAGTTTCTTAAATGGGGCTTTGTTCCAAGGTCAGACAAAGGCCCTTGCTGGACTTTAAGGTCAAGTGGTTTGCTCTGCTTGGTCTTGGCTTGGGTTCTTGCACTGATCTCCATCTCCTAGAGTTTGGCTCCTCATGTGCTTTGAGGTTCAGAGAGCTGAGTTCTCAAGACTATCTCAGAAGTGAATGTTCAGAACCCCTTGGCTTTGGCTGTTCTGACCTAAGCTCAGCAGCACCTCAGTAGTTCTTCCAGCTGTTCCTCCCCAGATTTTCAAGGTCTGCCCTAGAGCTTTCTCAGGTGAGTCCCCCATTCTTTTGTTGTTGTTGTTGTTAATTTTTTTAATTTATCAACATTCACTTCCATAAGTTTTTGAGTTTTAAATTTTTCTCCCCCTCCTTCCCCAAGACAGGCCACAATCTGATATGGGCTTTACATATACATTCCTATTAAACATATTTTCACATTAATGATGTTGTAAGTAAGAATTACAACCAATAGGAGGAACCACCAGAAAGAGGAAACAAAACAGAACAGAAAAAAAATTGCAAATAGTATGCTTCGATCCACATTCAAACTCCATAGTTCTTTCTTTGGATGTGTGTAGCACTTTCCATCATGAGGCTTTTGGAGATGTCTTAGATCCTTGTTGGCTGGGAAGGGTTAAGTTTATCAATATTAGTCATTGCACAATGTGGTTTTTACTGTGTAAAACATTTTCTTGGTTCTGCTGAATTCACTCAGGATCAGACTATGCAAGTTTTCAGTTTTTCTGAAGTCTGCCTGTTCATCATTTCATACACTAGTATTCATCATACAATAGTATTCCATTACATTCATATACCACAACTTGTTTAGCCATTCCCCAATTGATGAGTCACCCATTCTTGCTAAACCTAGATGCAGAGCATTGCAGACTACAGATGCCACATCTCTCTAGGAAGCTTTGCTTGGGGGGAAGGGAAAGGGTGTGCTTTTCTTGTCTCAGGGCTGCTAGATGAATTTTTAGGCAGTTCTGAAGTGGAAAATTTCACTTACTATCATTTCTCATTAATTTCTTGATCATTATTCAGTGTGACATGAAGTTCAGTTCTGCTTGAGTAGGTATGTGGCAGCTGGGCTGCCTGCCTCTACTTCTGGAGCCTGTCTTCTTTAATAGGTTTTGAAATGCAAGGGATGGGGTGGCTAAGTGGCACAGTGGATAGAGTACTGGCCCTGGAGTAAGGAGGACCTGAGTTCAAATCTGACCTCACATACTTACTAGATGTGTGACCCTGGGCAAGTCATTTAACCCCAATTGCCTCCCAAAAAATGCAAGAAACAAAAGAAATTTGAGTAATGTCAACAAGTCCAAGTGGCCTTAAGGTGATAATCCAGTGCTTACCCACTAAAAGGGGAACTCAACTGTGTCTATTGGTCAGTGAGGAGCAAAGAGAAACTGTGAGTATGGGTGTTTAAAGGAGACACCCTATAGAAAGAGAGGGTTGAGGGTTGAAGGGATACATGAACCATCCTATCATCCATGCTGGTAAAGGGAAGTTTAAGAGAAAAGGATAAAATGAACAGGGGAGCTGATTGGACTAAGGAGGGAGAAGAAGGGAGTCAGAGAGGTAAGAGGAATGAATGTGTTAGGGGAGGGGGGAATTTCTTCAGGTAAAACAAGCTACAACTGTGGAAGGCTGATTAACAGGCAAATGAATAAAAATGAATCAAAGATTTAGCAGTTTGATTCTGGGCCACAGGTAACAAAATAGGAATTACTAAAACTGTTCTGTAGTGCATTGTTTCCTTTTGGTAAACCCAGAGCCTAGCTCACGGCCTTACTCATTATAGGTGCTTACTAAACACTTTATGAATGAATGAGTGAATGCATATATGACTACAATTGTATAAAAAATTGTAAACCCTTCAAGTTAAAGGATACATCTTTTCTTTTTCAATTTCAGTAGACTACCAAGTTAAAAATTGATGCGATATGATCACAACCATGTATTGAAACTAAGCAGTATTTTTAATTGTATTAGGAAATATGCTTCTTCATGGGGCTTAATTCAATGTTTGTTGAGAAATTTCTTTTGTCAAAATTATTAATAAACTTTTAAGTATATAATATAAGAAAGAGTTTGCTTAGATAATGTCTAAGATTTTTATTCCAGGTCTGCATCTCTGATCCTGTGGACTTGTATTATAGTTATTCATGTACTTGATTCCCACTACTAGAAAGTAAACTACAAGGCAAGAGCTATATGGCCATTTCATGTTTACTTTGTGGACTATATTTCAGTGCTTATTTGATATTTTTTATTCTATATTAGATATTTGATAAATGTTTGTTGAGTGCAATAGAACAGCTCACTTGCTTCAGTGTCTCAAGAAGAAAAATCTCCTTTCTCTAATTACAGCCTGGTAAAGAGAAGATCCCAATGGATGAAAATAACAAAGTTATCAGTGATTCTGTGGATTTGCGTGATACTTGGGAGGTAGGTGACTTGTGGAAGGAGACAACAAATATGCTGTGGCTTTGAGGTCAAGATAGCCCTGCCTAATAGTGATTGTGACTGGAGAGGGAGAACCTCAGGTAGCTGGAAGTGAACTTTCTCAAATGAAAAGATGCAAGGCAGCTTGTTAAGTGGAACACGTGCAACGCTAGAAACCTACATTTCTAATTTTAGCTCCGACGCTGATCTGGGGATATTGAGTGAGTCATCTCAACTATGACTTGAAGAATGAGGGCAGCTGGACTAAAACATAGTGAAGTCTCTGACCCTAATGGTTTACTCTCTTCTTCTATATTAATATAAAAGGTATAGAAGTGTGGATTAATTAAGATTGACAGGCTAATCAGAAAATCCAGGGAATTATATATTTTAAGGTATTTCTGAAGCAGCCTCTGTTGGTGACAGTGGGATCTTGGGTCCCCTGAGGTGGGTTATAGAATGGGGAGGACAAAAAGAAGAGTCACACGCCCAGGGTTTCTTACAAACTCCAAGAAATTTAGACATCTTGTCAGATTCAGATCAAGGGGAAGGAACCCATGACAAATTGAATGGGAATGGCAGGGAAGAGAGTAATTAGTGTGCTAGAAAATAACAAAAATTAAAGACAAGAGAAAGTAGTTAGAAGCTGGGGGGTTGTTTTTCTGGTGGTTGTTAATATTTTTGTTTCTTGACAGTGTAGATTTTGTTGTCACCTTTTTCAAAGAATAAAAGGCTAATTTGATATTTCTGAGTATCTTGACTTTGGCTGCTATGATTTTAAATGTCATTTCCTGAAATAATCACTTAACTTCCAGATATTCATACTTTGATGGGAAAGGTAGTCTCGTAGATGAAGTTCAGTTAAAATATTTCTCTTAAAACCAGAAATATGGCTGATAAAGAGCTGTCCTGAACCAGCATTGTAAAAAAGTCAGAAGATCTGAACTCAAATCATGGTTTGTTTACTTATATGATTTGGCAATCATTCTCTAGATGTTTGTTTCCTTGACCAAAAGAGAAAAAAAATCAGGAAGTTCAACTAAATTGTATCTAAAGCCCCTTCCAGGTTTGAATTATGTGAGGTGTCCTCTCCTGAGGTTCTTTTTTTCAAATCAGAGGAGAGGAAGTGAAAAGATCAAGGCTAGGTGATGCATGGGGGAAGGGTTCTACTCCACATGTCCTCCAGGAATCTATAGGCATTCACAATCCCTCTCTACTCAGGCCATGGAGAAATGTAAGGATGCAGGCCTCGTGAAATCCATTGGAGTGTCCAACTTCAACCGCAGGCAATTGGAGATGATCCTGAATAAACCTGGGCTTAAATATAAACCTGTCTGCAATCAGGTAAAACAATTATTTTCTAGTGCAGTTTCTTTCCTATCCTTGCCCTTCCTGATAAATGAGTGCAGGAACTACAGCTCCCTGCAATTTTCTTCATCATGGTCCTACATCTCATTTTTTTTTTCAAACTGTTTCATGCTCACATTTTCCCTGTTTTTAATAAATAGAACATATTTCTTTGATTCTTTAATCCATAAGACTTTTCACAGACATGTAAGGTTTCATTCTATGTAATCCATAAGGTCATTTGAGTCTATTTTTATTGTACAATCGATTTTCTATTCAAAAGTACTCAAATAATACCTGAAAGCTATGTATCTTCAAACATATTTAAACAATTTTTTATTAAACTAAAGTTCTTTTCCTACTTCTTTCAGGCATCAAACTATTCATCAATGGCAGTATCTGAATCTTATATTCTTTATTAACTAATTTAAGTCTTTTCCTTAACTGAAAACTGCTTTTTCTATCCTTTCAGCACTAAGTCTATGTGAAAAGGGCTTTAAATAGACAGCTAACATTCTGTGCTTTGGGTTGTAGCTAGGTAATTCCCAAGTCCTTTGATTATCAAAAAGCTTAATATTGTCCTTTTGGGTCTCATGCATCTTATTTTTATAAGACCAAACTTCAGTATTTACTTGTACTGCAGGTGGAATGCCATCCTTACCTGAACCAGAGCAAATTGTTGGAGTTCTGCAAGTCAAATGATATCATATTGGTAGCATATAGTGCCTTGGGATCCCACAGAGAGGCTCCATGGTGAGAAAGGGGGTCTGTAATGGATTCCTTAATCACTAATAAAGTCGACTACCCAAATTTTTGTGTGCTTACAAATTGTGCAACATTGAGTAGTGGAAATAGCATTGATTGTGGGGTTATAATTAACTGGATTTGACTCCCATCTGACTTCTGGCATTTTACTAATTGCATGGTCTGGAAGAAAGAATTTAACCTTTCCAACCCCATTTCATCATATGTGAAAAAAGATAATAGCATTTGCCCTTCCCACCTCATGATATTATTAGAGGTTCAAATGATATGTCTATGGAAATGCTTTGAAAAATGTAAAAAAGCTAAAGGATGATTACTATCTACATGGCATTGAACTCTTCCCCACTTCCCTGACCACAGATTTCAACATGTTTGTTTTCCCCTGCAGGGTAGATCAAAATTCTCCCCTTGTCCTAGAAGACCCAGTGCTGGGAGCCATTGCCAAGAAGCACAATCGAACCCCAGCCCAGGTTGCTCTCCGATACCAGATTCAGCGAGGGGTGGTAGTCTTGGCAAAGAGCTTCACTGAAAAGCGGATCAAAGAGAACTTTCAGGTAAAGAGGCATGTTGGGTTAAGCAGCTGCAGAAACTCTGTTGTTGCTGAATGGAATATTGGAGAAAATGATGAAAAGTCTGAAGCTGGTCACTAGGAAGCTGACTCCTAAAGAGTCTAGTGGACTTCAGTGATTCAGTCTGGTGGACAGAAGTGTGAATCCACCAACATTCTCTACTATTTTCAAAACGTCTCCCAGAAACTAGTTGTTCAGTTCAATTTTCTGAGGAGACAGTGTATGTGGCATTTACGTAACACACACTTTGGAATAACTGTTTGGTATTTATTCACTTTATATCATGTTTGTTTAATAAAAGAGATACAAAGTAGTTAAATACATAGTAGTTTGGGAGGGAGAGCATTCACAGCTAAGGGAATCAGAAAAGACTTCATATGGAAGTTGGTACTTGAGATATACCAAAGGAAGAGTGGGATTCTGGGAGGTAGAAATGAAGAGAGAATGCATTTCAGGCATAGGGGATGGCCAGTGCAAAGGGAAGGAGATAGGAAATGCAGTGTTGTGTGTGAGGAACCAAGAGAAAGATAGGTTGGGGCCAGATTGTGGAGGAGTTTATATTTTATCCTCAAGACAATAAGGATTTGATTGAATAAGGTAATAACAGTGAGATCTGCACTTAAGGTTAATGAGTTTGTCAGCAATAAGGAGAATGGACTAAACTGGGGAGTCACTTGAAGGAGAGTGATCAATAATCCAGGTGAGAAGTGAAGGTGGTGGCTGTTTCAGCAAAGGATGAGATATAAGTGATTTTGAGGCAGAAACAGCAAGATTTGGCAACTAATTATATTTGTGGGGTGAGGGAAAATGAGGAATTAAGGGTAACATCAAGGTTATGAACCTGGGAGACTGGAAACTCATGGTTGTTTATACAGAAATCAGGAATTTGGAATGATTGTTGCTTTGGGAAATGATAATGACTTGTTTTTGGACATATTGAATTTCAGAGGTCTTAAACATCTCGTTTGAAATGTCTCCTTGGGAGATCTGATAAAACTGAGCTCTGTCTCTCCTTCTTACCTCTCCTATTATTCTCCCCACTCTTCTGGCTGCCTGAGATGGCAGACATTAAATCCAAAATTTCTTTAAAATTGTTAACTTTTCTTTTAATTGGTGCTTCAGCTGAAGTGTAATAGATTCTGCTCCAGCCCCTTCCCTTTACTCTCTCTGTCTCTCTCTGTCTCTGTGTCTGTCTCTCTCTGTTTCTGCCTCTATGTTTCTCTTTTTCCCTGTGTCTCTGTCTCTCTGTCTCTGTCTGTCTCTCTCTCTCTCTCTGTGCCTTGCCCTCTGTTTCTCTCTCTCCTTTAAATGTGTTTCTTGTCAACAACATATTGTAGGATTCTGGTTTTTAATACTCTCTGCTATCTGCTTCCATTTTATAGGTGAATACATTCCATTCACATTCACAGTCATGATTACTGTGCATTTCCTTCCATCCTATTTTCCCTCTGTTTATCCTTCTTGTTCTTATTGCTCTGTGCCTCCTCACCCGTGTTTTGCTTATGACCACCACTTCTCTCAATCTGCTCTCCCTTTTATCAGTCCTCCTGCTGCTCTTATTCCCCACCCCTTTTACTTCCCTATATAGTAAGCTAGGTTCCTATATCCGAAAGAGTATATATGTTATTCTCTCTTAAAGCCTCTTTCATGTGAGATAATTTACCCCATTGTACCTCTCTTCCCTCTGCTCCCAGTGCAATCCTCTTTTCCATCCCTTATTTCTTTTTTATGTCATCACATCAAAATCCACTTATACCTAACCCTCCCTCTATGTATACTCCTTCTAACTGGACTAACACTGACACACTTCTTAAGAATTAGAAGTATCATCTTTCCTTGCAAACAGTTTGACTTTATTGAATCCCTTATGTCTTTTCCTCTTTCCTGTTTACCTTTTATGCTTCTCTTCAGTTTTGTATTTGAAAATCACATTTTCTGTTCAGCTCTTATCTTTTTATCAGGAATGCTTGAAAGCCCTCTACTTCATCAAATAAACATTTTCCCACTTGAGGGTTATATATTCAGTTTTTATAGGTAGGTGATTCTTGGTTGCGATCCTAGCTCTTTTGCCTTCTGGAATATAATATTCCAAGCCCTTTAGTCCTTTAATGTAGAAGCTGCTAAATCCTGTATAATCCTGACTATGGCTCCACAATATTCCAATTGTTTCTTTCTGGCTGCTTGAAGTATTATTTCCTTGACCTGGGAGTTCTAGAGTTTGGCTATAATATTCCTGGGAGTTTTCATTTGGGGATCTCTTTCAGGAGGTGTTTGGTGGATTCTTTCAATTTCTATTTTACCTTCTGGTTCTAGGATATCAGGGGAATTTTCATTGATAATTTCTTGAAATATGTCCAGGCTTTTTTTTTTATTATAGTTTCAAATGTTTTCAATTGTCTCCCTTGAATCTATTTTCCAGGTCAGTTCTTTTTCCAATGAGACTTTTAACATTTTCTTCTATTTTTTCATTTTAAAAATTTTTTTTGATTGATTCTTGATGTTTCATGGAGTCTTTAGCTTCCACTTGCCCAATTCTAATTTTTAAGGAATTATTTTCTTCAGTGAGCTTTTGTACCTCCTTTTCCATTTGGCCAATTATTTTTAAGGAGCTGTTTTCTTCAGTGAATTTTTACATTTTTCTATTTTCTGTGCTTCCTTTCCCAAGCTGTTGACTCTTTTTTCATGATTCTTTTGCATCACTCTCATTTTGTTTTCAAATTTTTCTTCTACTTCTCTTATTTAACTTTTAAAATCCTTTTAAAGCTCTTCCAGGAGTTCTTTTTGAGCATGCTAGTAGTTTTTTTGGGGGGCCTGAAACTAATTTCACATTTTTTCTTTGAGGCTTGGCATATAGGTGTTTTGACATTGTTGCCTTCTTCTGAGGTTGTGTTTTAATTGTCCCTGTCACCATAGTAACTTTCTATGGTCAGTTTTTTTTTGTTTTTTTGCTTTGCTCATTTCCCAGTCTATTATGTGACTTAAAGTCAGACTCTGTTACTTGGGTGGAGGGGACACTATCCAAAGCTTCTTGTACTGGGATAGAGGGACCTCACCACTGGTCTGTTGTTCTTGGGGTGAGAGGTCTCTCAGCTGCCTGCTGCTCAGGGGCTGTGGGGCCTGGCTTCTGACCTACTGTGCCAGAGTCACTGACCTGAGCCTAGACTCAGGACTTTGATGCTGGTTTGACTGGATGCTGCCTGCATTGTACTGTGTTCCCCTTTTACCTGTGAGACAGAATTTTCCTACCAACTTTCCAAGTTGTATTTGGCTGGAAAATTTTTTCACTCTGTCTTTTCATTGGTTCTAATGCTCTAGAATTCATTTTGAGGCACTATTTTATAGTTATTGGGAGGTGAACTGCATATTCTACCTTAATCTGCAGTCTTCTGTTTTAAGTATTACTAAAGCTAACTTAAAGTGATAGATCCTAAATGTTGGTTCTTTGCTAAATTATTCATCTCTGGGGAGTGCAAAGAAGAGGAACAGGGCTTTCACATTAGTACTTGATGAAGAAGAGGAAAACTGGGCAGAGGGCACAGAGCCTTTCAGCCTGAATTTTAATAGAGGGATCCAGTTAGGGGCATGGTAGCTATATGAGAGGGAATCTGAATGATTTAAAAATATTTTACAAATTTCTCAAGTTGGGTGACAACCATATAATTAAGATGTCATGTTCCACCCTCCTAACACCTTCAAAACCAGAACAAAGAAGGAGTGAAAGCAGCAGCATTAGGGAAAAGAAAATGAATAAGTATAAGAATACTTCAGGCACATTTACTTCTCACATTGTGGAAATGTCGACTAAGGCAGTGGTTCCCAACTTTTTTGTTCCCAAACCCTTTCCAACAACAACATACAGTGTGTTGTGAACCACCAGTGTAATTTAATATACTGTTCATAATATTGTTTCAGATTTATTTATGAAGTGCTTAAAATGCCAGTGATAAATTTTACACAAAAAGCTCTAAATTGAAATTTACATTATGTAATTATAATTCTATCCATAATTATGAAAACTCTAAATACAAAATAAAACTCTAATTATAATTATGAATTATTTTATGTGAGAAATTTTCCAAGAATTAAAAAAAAGGTATTCCAGTAAGACCTAATATTCTTAGAATTATTGGCAAGACTTCATATTAAATTTATTTGACCAACTTTGTTGAATATGACTAACATAATGAAATAAGTTACAATTTGGAATATGTTTAACCTAATATGGTAATCATATGTAAACTTAATTTTGAAATATGACTTTTTATTTGAATAGAACTTTATAATATTTGATCTAATAATAGATAAACACAGCCTTAAAACTGTTTCTACATCAACTTTATCTCCATATTTTAATTTAAAATAAGTTTAAAGTGAAAATGCTTGCTCCCATAAATAATGTGGTTGGAAAATAGTAGGAGAATTTTATAAGCTATCTTTATTTAAAGATGGAAGCTCATTTAAAATTTTTAGCTTCCTAAGCAATTAATGAAAATACATAGCTAGTTAAGATATAAAAGACTTACTTGTCTACTGTCTAAGTAGCATTGTGTTAAATGATAAATATACTTAAGGTGTAATTACATACATTGCTTAATTTTTTAAACAATTTTTATATCTACATTAATCTTTGTAAGGAAAGAATCTCTTCAGATATAACTTCATTCTTGTATATCACTGGCATACTGGCTATACCCTCAAAGACACTCTGCTGTAACACTGATGAGTGTTGACAACCAGTTCATTTAAACTGAAGAATAGTATCAAAGCTGCAAGATATAGTTAAATCAGAAAACAGCCTTTACATTACAATGAGAGGCAATATAAGGTTTATTTCTTCTGAATGCTTGTGATAATGAAATGATAATTTCAAGATGGCTTATAAGTACTCATGGATTTCAAACAGCCTGAGATTTATTTGCACTGCAAGAATGCAAATATTCATAGCATCTTGATCATATGATTATGCCACTGATGAGATAGAATTATATGGTACAAAGGGGAATGAAGGAGCTCTCTGGTGTGGTATATAGAGAGCAAATAAGAGTATGCTTATACATCTGATCACCTCTTGGAAAACTGTTTGCACTCAAATATTGGATTCCTGTGACCATAGCTGTTTGGAAACAATTTGATGACAGGTTGAGAAACTTCAAGAACATGTTGCGCTAAGTCAGAAGTGGTCAGTTTGGTGTCAGCCATACAGACACAGAAATCATTGTGTGTAGGATGGTTTTGAATATTTTCAGAAACAAAACTATATTGCTTCAAATATACATATGGTTGTTGTCACAGGGGAAAATATGTTTGCAACAAATTTGGGGCAATTATTTGCTACATAAAGCAGAATTAAAAATTTGTAAACATGAACCTGTTGTATCAATATCCTGAATCCCCAAGGGGTTCATGATCAGGTAAATGCAAAGTTCTAGATTAAGGGGAAGTCTACAACTCTGAAAGGAGGAGTTAGAAAAGGGTGACTCCACCCACAAGAGATGGGAACTATCAAGTGGCAGTAGCTAGTTTTCAGTTAGCCTAATCACCTCCAACACCAGAAGAGAGTTATAAGAGTCTCAGTGGAGAATGTGACTGATGTAATCAATTAAGTTGCCTATTCCATTCAAGGTGCTATAAGCAGATCCTACTTATTATAATATCATTTCTTCCCTGGCAGGTGTTTGACTTCCAGTTGACTCCAGAAGACATGAAAGCCATTGATGGCCTTAACAAAAACCTTCGTTACCTCTTTAATCAGTGAGTTTTGCTTTTAATCTAACTTTTTCTAGAGGTATGTTACTGTAGGGATGAAGGGTAGCACTTTAAAGGAAGGAGTCCTTTTTCAAGTCCTTCATGGAGAAGTTATAAATCTACAAGTATAATATTTTGCAGTGGTCATCACATCTCCTCTTCCTCTTATCTGATGCAACATTCTGAACCTATCTTATGCTAGGTCAGGTCTGAAAAAAATTTTCAGCAATTGATGGTCAAAGGTAAAATTGCAATAAGGTATTTGCAACTTCAGTCATTTGTCTGCCTTCAAACATGGCTGTTCAGTTCTCTATGTAGTCCTCCTCTCTCTGTCTTTATAGTTTAATAGAAAAATTGTATTTTATCGCAAATGGATTTTTATCATTTTTTCATGCACAATGGATCTTTTTTTCTACTTTCAGTAATTAAACTTCTCCCATACGAAAGGTATCTGTGATACCTTTTATCAGAAACAGGTTCTAGTTATATTTCTGATGCTTACTAGCTATGAGACAATGAACAAGTCCATTTTCCTCTCTGAATCTCAGTTTCTTGAAAATTTGGAAAAAGTAGGGTTTGGATTAGATGATCTCTAAGGTCTCCAAATTAGGTCTGAAGGGTGCCCTAGAGCCTTGATTCTGTGAAGATGAGCACTAGAGCAACATTCTTTAATGTTACCATGGAAGAGTATAGTCATAGGCATGCAAGGATAGATGAAGAAAACTGGGTGTAGCTTCCTCCAAACCCATTTCCTATGAGGATTGTTGTACTCCTCTATCATTCCTCAGGAAGTGAGGTTCAGAGAAGCCCCACACCTCTTCCCTTGACTGTTTTTCTTCTCATTAGGTGACTGGCTCCACATTAGCCTAGGGTTATTGGGAAATTATATAAACGTGATCATTTAAATAAGCATGGTCCATATCTTTGGTTTTCTGTCTTAACTTTGCAACCTTATTTTTCACGTCTAAAATTGAACTCATTATCTTTCCTTCACACACTCCTCACCTCCAAACTTCCCTATTACCATCCCAGCCCCAAGGCTTACAACCTAGGTGTCATCATTGACTCCTCACTCTCTCTCACCCTCACCCCTTCTCATGTTCAATCTATTGCCAAGACCTGTTGATTTCACCTTTGCAACATCTTTTGAATATGCTGCTTTCTCTCCTCTGATACTGCCACCACTGTGGTGCAGGCCCTCTTCACCTCATACTTGAACCATGGTAATAGGCTTCTGGTAAGTCTGCCTGCCTTAAGTCTCTCCTCATTCCAGTCCATTCTCCATTAAGCCACCATTAAGTCAAACACCTGTCAGCTAAGAAACCCTCATGGCTGCTTGTCATCTCCAGGAGCATATATAAAATTCTCTGTTCGGCATTTAGAGTTCTTCCTCCCCTCCTTTCCAATCTTCTCACTTTGCTCCCTGCCATGTACTCAAGCATCCAGTGACACTGGCCTCTTGTTCTTTATTAAGAAGACATGACATCTTAGGCTCTGGATGTTTTCTCTGGTTCTCCTCTATTCTTGGAATACTCTTCCCCTCACCTCTGTCTCCTGGCTTCACTGGCTTTCTTCAACTCCCAACTAGACTTCTACCTTTTACAGGAAGCCTTTCCCAACCCCTCTTAATTCTGGTGCTTTCCCTCTTTTTTTTATTCCCCCACCCCACTTAATAGTATTTTATTTTTCCCATTTACATGTAAAGATAGTTTCCAACATTCACTTTCATAAGATTTTGAGTTCCAAATATTTTTCTCCCTCCCTTCCCCCTTTTTTCCCCAAGACAGCATGCAATCTGATATTATTAAGAAAGTCCAGCAGAAGATCCGAAAGAGAAATTCCATTTAAAATAACTGTAGAGAATATAAATATTTGGGAGTCTACTTGCCAAGACAAACTCAGAAACTATATGAATACAATTACAAAACACTTTTCACACAAATAAAGTCTTATCTACATAACTGAAAAAATATCAGTTGCTCATGTGTGGGCTGAGATAATGTAATAAAAATGACAATTCTACCTAATTAATTTACTTATTCAGTGACATACCAATCAAACTACCAAAAATTATTTTATTGAGCTAGAAAAAATAACAAAAAAATTTGTCTAGAAGAAAAAAGTCAAGAATATGAAGGGAATTAATGAAAATAAATGTAAGGGAAGATAGATTAACTGTACCAGATATAAAATTGTTTCATAAAGCAGCAACCACCAAAACTGTTTGGTACTGGCTAAGAAACAGAGTGGTAGATCAGTGGAATAAATTAGGTACTTAAGACACAGTAGTCAATGACTATAGTAATGTACTATTTGATAAACCTAAATATTCCAGCTTGTGGGACAAGAACTCAGTATTCGACAAAAAGTGTTGGGAAAACTGGAAAATAGTAAGGCAGAAACTAGACATAGAGCAACATCTTACACAGTATACCAAGATAAGGTCAACATGAGCCATGATTTAGACATAAAGAGTGATACCATAAGCAATTTAAGAAAGCAAGGAATAGTTTACCTGTCAGACCTATGGAGAAGAGAAGAACTTATGACCAAACAAGAGGTAGAGAGCATTAGGAAGTACAAAAAGGATAATTTTGATTGCATTAAAAAGTTTTTACACAAAGCCAATGCAGCTAAGATTAGAAAGTGAGCAGAAAGCTGGGAAACAATTTTTGCAGCCAGCTTCTCTGATAAAGGCCTCACTTCTTTTTTTTTTCCTTTTCCCCCATGTTTTCTCTCTTTTATTATTGTTTTCATCATCTTCATCATTGTTGTCATCTTCATCTGCATCATTGTCTTTGGGCAGCACCCAGCTGCCCCTTGTCATCATCATTATTACTTTTTTTCTTTTTTTCTTAATTTATTTTTAGTTTTCAACATTCACTTCCATAAGCTTTTGAGTTTTACATTTTCTCCCCTTCCCTCCCCACCCCCCTTCCCAAGACTGCATGAAATCTGATATAGGCTCTACATATACATTCCTATTAAGCATATTTTCACATTAGTCATGTTGTAAAGAAGAATTAGAACCAATAGGAGAACCAGAAGAAAGAAGAAACAGAACAAAACAGAAGAGAAAAAAAGAACAAATAGTATGCATGAATCTGCATTCAAACTCCATAGTTCTTTCTCTGGATGTGGACAGCATTTTCCATCATGAGACCTTTGGAAATGTCTTAGATCCTTTAAAGGCTTCACTTCTGAAATATATAGAGAAATGATTTAAATTTATAAGAATACAAGTCATTCCCAACTGAAAATGGTCAAAAGATATAAACAGGCAGTTTTCAGATGAAGAAATTAAAGCTATCTATATTCTTCTTAAACTTTTTTTCACTCTCAATTCTTTCAGTGCTTCTTAAACTGTGGGTCACGACCTACATGTGTGGGTCATGACCCACAGTTTAAAAAGCAATACTCTAAATCACTATTGCTTAGAGAAATGTAAATTAAAACAACTCTGAGGTACCACCTTACACCTATCAGATTGGCTAATATGACAAAAAGGAAAATGATAAATGATGGAGAAGGTGTGGGAAAATTGTAACACTAATGCATTGTTGGTGGAGTTGTGAACGGATCCAACCATTCTGGGGAACAATTTGGAACTATGCCCAAAGGGCTATAAAACTGTGCATACCCTTTGATCCAGCAATACCACTACTAAAACTGTATCCCAAAGAGATCATAAAAAATGGAAAAGGACCCACATGTACAAAAAATTTACAGTGCCTTCACTCTTTTGATTATTTCTTGTATATAGTTTGTTTTGCATATTTTTTTGCTTGTGGTCTCCCCCTTTAGATTGTGTGCTCTTCAAGGGCAGAGATTGTCCATTGCTTTTCTTTGCATCCTCATTGCTTAGCACAGTCCCTCACATATGGTAGTCATAGTAAATGCTTATTGACTGACTGACTTGCTGCATAGTGGAATATTTACTATGCTGTTCATTGCCCTTGGAATATCTCCTCCCTCTGATTGTATAGAAACAATCAGAATTTAATCGAGTTCGTAGTACAGCCTGGTCAACGTCCACAATAATACTTTTCCTGCTCTAAAATTCCCTCTATGCTGTGGGAGCAAAGCTTGTTTTGTTAATTGATGACGATAAAGGTATGCCATGCTGTAGGGAGGAATGTGACAATTATCATGGGAAGAGCACTGAATTTTAAATCTTAAGTTTTAGTTTTGATTCCTCTCTCTGCCACTTACTACCAGTTTGACTCCAGGGAGGTGATTTCCCCTCTTTTGGCTTCAGTTTCCTAAATCAGACCCTTCCAAATACCCCTTATTATATGGCCCTTCTTAATGATAGTAACTGACATTTACATAGAGATTTATGGTTGCAAAGTCCTTTGTACCCATAGTCTCAAGTGAACCTTGCAATAACCCTCTAAAACAAGTTGTCCAAAAATATTATTTTTCATTTTAAAAATGAGGAAATGGAGCTTCTGAGACGTTCTGGTAATTTGCTCATAGTCATACAGCTAATAATTGAGAGCCAGAACTTGAATCCAAGTTTTCTGATTCCAGAGCCAGGACCTTTTCTTTACTGTTCAGTTGATTCAGTCATGTTCGACTCTTTGTGACCCCATTTGGGATTTTCTTGGCAAAGATACTGCAGTGGTTTGCCATATCCTTCTCCAGGTCTATTATACCAGCCATTTATTTTCCTTGTATCTCAGAAATGCTTTCTGTTTAAGGAAACTGAACAAAACCTGCTTGAACACAAGGCAAGAGGGATCTATAGCTAAATCCTCATTCAGTAGTTAGATGCATGGGCCAAAGAAAACAAACCACTACAAAGACTGTATTTCTTAATTTGGGAAAGGGTGTATTTGAGGAGGTTGGGTTTGGGAGAAGGGAAGTTGTTGGAGTTGGTGTGTTAGAGAGATTTCTTTAATGAATAAGACCTGTATATGTATGTTTCTCTCTTTTTAGATTCAAGAAATTCCCAACTATCCTTTTAATGATGAATATTAATGAAGTTTTGATTCAGAAGATTTGTGGCCCTGAGACACTGCAGTTCTCTCAAAGGAGTAGCTTGCATTCTGTTGGTTTTATGGAAATTAAATCCAGTATTATGGTTAAGCCATGCACCATGGCTAAACTACACCAAAGCATAGGTTAAAGGCAGTTGTTCTATTATAAGCTCTGCCTTTCCTGCCTCAATAAGACAGATATGATGGTACACATTTATGTAGCATTTCAAAGTTTACCATACAGTAGTGAAAGTATTATCCACTTTTTTCCAAAAAAGGTAACCTTCCCTCAGAGAGGTTGTATCAGAGTTAGCATCTGGCTCACAGTCTTCCTCTTTCCTCAGATCTTACCATTATTTGAAGTACTTCAACATATCAATATTGATATCTCCTCCAGTATCCTAATTACTCAATTCCTTAATTTCCTCAACTCCCATGGACAACTTCTTCACTGCACCATCCGTACACTAATGATGTGCTGTCCTAGGAATGGCAATCCCCTTCAGTTCTCTATCATTTCATCTCAGCTACTTTTGTATCCAGCATGAATGCAGTAATTTCTGTAACTCTTCTGGAATGAGATTTGCCAGTACTATGGGGTATACAAGAAAGCCAATCATATTCATACATACATACATATACACGTTAAGAAAACAATCACATGCTATGATTACACACAAATAATGAATAAATGACAGTTCTCTCACAACCCAGAAGAACACTAGCCCCTGCAAGCCTTGAGGATGAGAAATATCCATATCTGAGGTAACTCCTAAGGCAAAAGTCGATCTTTGAATTGGGGATTTGTCTGTAGTAAAGAAGATGTAACTGCAATACACATTATTCCAGGTGCACTCTAATGATTTTAATAATTAATGGCCAAACAATCTATCAAATAAAAAGTATTCTTTATAAAATAAACTTGTAAGTCTAACAATAACATAACTAGTATTATGGATTTTTAAACTTATTGCCAGTCAAATATCAATTTGGTTCAATGCATTTATGAATCATCTTACATAAAACATCACTTCATCCTTATCAATTTGGTATTTTACACCAAAGAGCAGTATAGAGCAACTACACTTTTAATTCTTATTCATGCAGTTTCTAGGCATATCACCTTAATGACAAATATCAAATGGTTCTTTCATTAACGTATGATCTACCTTAGAGGGTAAAACATTATGATTATCTCCCTTTAAATGAATCACATTATAATTTAGTTTGGATTTACAATCACAAATGATCTCATTCAAAATCTCAATTTCCCAAAGACCATTAGCTGCCAGCACCTCAAATTATAGAGGCCACTATTTTAAATTAGCTGTATTCCAAAGATTTATAGTGGAAGTTTCACATTCTTATCTCCTTTTTAAATATCTCAGCATTTGCAAAAATCTTTAAAGTATAATTTTGAAATTTACAGTAAAGATATTTTATTTCAGTTACAAATTTGTTCTCTAATTAGTTTATAATGCCATAAATTTTTACAAACCAAGAAAAATATTTCCTTTCTTTATTTGTCTAACTTTATCTCTGTAACCCCAATCTGACTACTGAAATGACAGAAAGTATCTTGAAGTTTTTTTGTCTTTTTCTTTTTAAATTCCTAAAACCTTATCTTGTGCTAGAACTCTGAAATGGGAGTAAATCTGTGGTTATTGAGAAGGAGAGTTTAGCATCAGATGATAGAAAGCTGTGAGAGCTGTTTCAAGTATGAAACTTCATTAATCTTCCCCACTGACCATTCTAAACTCCTTTTCTGCATGTTTTTTCAGCAGACTTTATTGCTCAGCTGTGTTTTCCCCTTAGAAATCTTCCAATGTAGCAGAATCTACAAATACACCAGACATGACACAACACATTATCCTGAGAACCTCATAGGTGGGAAAAAAGAGGTTTTCTACTATCGGGGTACTGATGTTTTGCCCATAAACACCAAACCCTGGTCAGCAGTTTATCTGACTTACACATAATGGTCCTTCCATCATCAACCTGGGGTTATCCTTAGTGAATAAGTGTACTGCTGACATTAAGTGAGCTGTTTATCAAGGTCACTTAGTCAACTAAAAGGACATTAGGACATGGGAAGACACAACACAAATATCTGATAAAATATTGCCTCTGGGCAGGTCATGTGGTTCAACTGGTGGCCTTTGCATTTGAGTCCTGGATCACAGTGTCATACTCACCAGTATATCAGGGTGGCTGCCACCAGATACAGGTATCTAGTTTATTTCTAATGGCTGCAGTAGGGTTACAGAAAATGCAGGGAGACACAGATAGGCAAAGATTGAGACAAAATATTAATGGCCAAATTTAACAGATGGCAGCATTGCCTCAAGAGTCCTTAGGTAATCAATCTTGTAGGGCTGCTAATTTGCTCATAAAGGTAGCTAGGCTTATTCTAAATCTACTCAGAACATTCTGAGTCAGGGTGTGGTAAGGACTCCTAATGCCCCCCGAATTACGTAGAGTTCAAGCAAGGGAACAAATATTGCGTTCCACTGGATTGTTAAGGTTCCTCACCATACAGATTGATCTCATCTAGCTCAGTCCTCACCTACTTTGTGCCACGAGTGCCTGGGTCCATGGCTGTCGTCTCATCTAATCAGACTGAGTGTGAGGAGAGAAAAAATGCGGGCCAGGTGGGAGATGTAATGAAGAAACTCCATTTATTAATCTGAGGGAAAGGGTTTATATTATCTTTGAACTAGGGGAACAACAAGCATATTTGCAACAATAAGTATATTTCTCCTGGGAACATCACCCAAAGCAACAAGTGTACTCCTCAGTTCCTTGTAATCTCCAAGGTTATCCTGTTCTCAAGAGACAGTACAGGGGGGTGGTGAACCAACATCCTGAGTTTGCACAGCCATTGGATAGAGGACAATGTACAGGGAAAACCTGGACTGGCCTGAATCCTCTGACTTTTCAGCCTGGCCCTCAATATCTCCCCCTTTTTTCTGTACTAACTTGAGATAATGAAGGGATGCCTGAAGCTCACCTAAGATGTGGCTAATGTATCTTTTTTAAAAAAGGGAAGAAGGAAACATAAAACTAATACAAAACATAGCCAAGGTAGCAAATGCAACAGGAAGCTCAATACATTATTAAAAAGATTAAGTTGATGTATCCAATTTAACAGTTTGGTTGCAATATCTCAAGGGTCAGTGCCATCAATATGAGAATCAGCTATCTCATGTTGTATGTGGGATAATTGGATAATTTCCCACGTAATATTTTCAGAGTGTCATGAAGCTGATTCAGTATTTGTTGAATAGTCACGTTATTGGAATTTGAGCACAAACAATGAGTCACACAGATAAAAGAATAGTAATGATCATATTTCAATATAAACATTATTTTCAAGGTTCCTAACTCAACTTCTAAATGCAATACAGATTGCTCTAAGAAATTGACTTTATACAATATATCTCTATCAATAGCTTCTTGTGTTTTAAGCACTAAGCTTATATTTTTTTTTGCTAAGTCATTTACAAAGGGTACAGTTTGAATTTCAGATTGTAGCACAACAGATGAAACAGTAGTAGATACAATAAAAGAAGCAACAATGATTAAACCAGTAATAAGGATACCAATGAATTGTTCTGATTGACTTAAGGAGGAAGTAATAATTTGAGAAGCATGTTCACCAGAGTTCTGAAACTATTTATGTGAGATGTTAGTAGGGAAAATAGCAAATGATGATTGTTCTACCGAAAGTACAATATAGTCGTTAATATCAATATGCTGTTTGAGAGTACAATTGACACAAGTAACATTCTATTCAAAAGTAGTATTAGATTTAGCAAAATTTACATATCCATTAGACAAACTGCTATAAAAAGTGATGTAAGAAGAAAAAGACAGGGGTTCAATACTGTTGCCAAATTTTGAAATACATATAGGTGTCCTTGATGCTAGAAATCTGAGGGTACTTGTAACATTGGCTGTGTTGTGGAGAAAGGGATGTTCTTGTCTTCTGAATATACGGGTGTTATTAGTATATATAGTTCCCAATTTCTCCACATGTGTGAGGGGTCGCAACCAAGGTGGAGAAGGAAAATAAGTCTAGTGCTGAGCACTCTGTACATTATATACTCGAGCAGAAAGTAAAGCTACTATTGCTAAAAATACAAGTTCAGGAGTCTTCCTTTGCTCAATGAGAGGGAACTTTCACTTGACTCCATGTGGGAAGGCAACTCATCACTGTAGATTGGCTCCTTCTGTGCTTTCCCCGAATCCTCATACTTTGCATTCGAACTGTGAGTTGTGGTACACTCTTAGACATTTGATTCCGGTATCCTGACAGGTTTATCAAAGTTTTCTGAAAAAATACAAGCGTACCCTGGTGCCCTTATTAGTAATGAATCTGGGCCTCTGGATGTTTATTTTTCTCAAGATGTTTTTCAGCTGGAGTGTACCCATCTTTATTAATATTATTAAAAAATCAATAGCCAATTGTCAATGAGGGGTAATAGCCCAGATACCCCCCCTTTTTTTAAGAAGAATACTTTTAATATCTTTGTTTTTAATCATATAGAATGCCTGTGATCAGAGAAATGCTATAAAAAGCATAAAAGGAAGAAAATGTTTTGCTAATGTAAGCAGGAGCATTATCTATTTTAATTCGTTTAAGTACACACTTAACTGCAAAGTCTTGTAAAATATGATTGATCACTTATTTAATTGTTCCACTTACTGTAAAGTGGCAAAAATGAAAGAAGAAAAGTATCGATTGTAACATGAATATGAGAAAGCTTTTCAAAAGAAGTCATGTAAAGTTACATTATTTTCCCAAATTTTGGGAGAAAAAAACTCTGGGATTAATGACAAAAGAAGGAGGGTTAATAAAAGTGATACATTTGAAACAGCCTTTTCCAAAAAAATTATTTTCTTTTTATACTATGTTTCTAAAACTGCAGAAGTTTATTTATAGAAAAATAGTCATGAAATGTTATCCTCTCTACAATTAAGGTGGTTATACTGGCAGATAGTTAATAAAAAGCTCAATAAAAGCTTAATAAAAAGTTAAGTGGCAGCCTTCTAAAAGTTGGTGTTCAGCTAATTGTTTTAATGCAAAAAGCTTCTGTTTTCTCAAAAGCCACTGTTCCACCCAAACAGGTTTATCAGATTTCCATTGTATTTTATCAGCTTTATGGATAGGAGAAGCACGGGGGGGGGGGGGGAGAAAATAACAGTTCCCCTTTGATGTAAAATATCGCACCCCCACAAATTAAGGGGAAATATTCTTGGTGAGGTGTCTCAGGGCAGTAAACAGATTAAATAATTGATTAGTGGTGATCTACTAGGCAGGCTAAAGCTAATTAATATCTTGAAGAAATTTTTTGAAAATGATTAAGACTTTTTAAGGAATCTTGCCTAATTTGTAGTATTTTGGGGGTCTAATTGTAGACTGTGAAACAATATGTCGAAAGTAAAGCAAAGGGTGATTTCTTTTGTACCTTTTCAGGGGCAATTATAAATCTATGAGACTGAAGGGCTTGTTAAAGCTCAGGCATTAATAAGGAGAGTTTGCAAGCAGTAGAACAACTGCAAAGTATATCATCCACATAATGAATTATTTTTGTCTGAGAATATCTCTGCCTAGCAAGTTTAATAGTGTTATGAGCAAAATTCTGGCATATGGTGGAAAACATTCCTTCTTAAAGGAACATAATAGAGAAACTTCAGATACTGATTTAATGGAGACAACTATACTCAAATTCAAACTCAAAACAAAATTAGTTACAGTCCTGAGAGTTTTTTACCTCAAACAGCAAGTTTCAGTTATCACAGCATAAAGTTAGATGCAGTTAATTTTATTCTCATCGAGTTGTAAGAAGTAATAAAGATTTAGTAGGACTCACATATGTAAGAGATTTCACTTAACATTCCTTTTTCTCAAATTTAAACTTGTTCTGGTGTAAAAGCCAAGTATTAGAAATCATTTCTATCTATTGTACATTGAGTTGCAACTTCTCAGTAAGCTAAATGAATTGTTTAGGAACTCTATAACACAAACAAGTTATTTTCTCAGGGCAGATGACATTGCTCACACTGATGGTTTCTAGGAACCTGGGCAAGTTTACAAAGTAAAGGGAATTGCCTTATGCCCATCCTTTTCACTCATAAGTAATTAAAAATTCTAGGTTTTAACACTAAAACAGTAACTTTAAATAACTTAATTAACAATCTGGTAATTTTCATAAGTGATAGTCAAATTGTTTTAACTTTTAGCTGTTTTTTGATTACAGATGAAGATGAAAATACCTGATTTTCTAATTGACAGGTATAAAACATTATAAAACAAGATTAGCAGGGGTTGATAAAATAATTTAAAGGATTTTACACAATTCCATATGCCAGCTACTTGGCTGCGAAAGGTTTCAGATTATACACACAGACACTCACTCATACCACATGGACACACATAGAACAGATAACATACTAATGACAGGGAAAATTCAAAAGCTCAGAGGGGTTTGTTAGAAATTCCTTCCACAAATCAAATAATATTTATTTTTATTTTATTTTATTTTATTGTTTCTTTTCATGGTTTTCCAGATGTTATGGAAACCAGGCAAAATTTTCCTTAAAGTCTTGGTTTCTGTAATGGGGCAAAGCAATCTGTAGTTCTGTAGGGACCTCTTGTCCTGTTGCTTGAGCCTGTCTTACAGCTCTGGTCACAATGTCATCCTCCTCCCGACAAAGCTTTAGCTGGGTTGAAGGGAGGAGCTGTAGGGTATGGAGAGTGTGGAGGGGGCTTTGAAACATCAGCTACCTCGTCACTTACTTCATTCTTAATTTCTGTTTTCATTAACATTTCTGCAACTTCTTCCTCCTTCATAGTACCACAAGAGGCTTCTACCTTAATTACTTTTATGGCCAAAGGCAATTCTTCTGGTTTTTGGAGACATGTTTTACGTATCTTCCATACTGAGAAAGTGGACACCAGAAAAGCACCAGGTCCGCATTTTCGATAATATTCACTTAATTGTTTACCTACTATTTCCCATTTTTCCATGTTTATCATCCCTTCTTTGGGAAACCAAGGACAGCATTGTTCCACTGTATCTAAGAATTCAACCAACTGTTCAGAAGTGATCAACAATCCCCTGTCTTTTACTATTGATTTTAACACTTTCAAATAATATTCTCTGTCTCTCTTTTCTACTGGTGAACTATGTTCCATTTTTAACTAGTTATATTTTTCTACACACTCACTTGGTCCGTGTAATTTCACCTTCACTGTGAACTGAATATCCCAAGGCACTTCGATTCAACGTGAAAGTAAAACACACACACCGACCTGTGGCTCTAATCCCCGCTAAACCTGGTGAAAAAACTTACATATAGAAAATTATTGCCATACCTTGTTAGTCGTCCTTTTTTGATGACCAGAGCTCCTTTTCTAGGGCTGTTGGCCAAACAGCCCAACTTGTCCAGGGCCACTCTGCCGGGGGAAGCCACTCTTTCAGATCCCTTTTCTGCACCACTTTCTGCATGCGCCTGTGCCTGCACCATAGTCTAATCTAACCTGACTGAGTGTGAGGAGAGAAAGAATCACACAGGCCAGGTGGGAGATATAAAGAACAAACTACATTTATTAATCTGAGGGAAAGGGTTTATATATCTTCTAACTAGGCCAACAACAAGCGTATTTGCAACAACAAGTATATTTCCTGTGGGAACATCACCCAAAGTAACAAGAAGTGTTTTCCTTCTCGCTTCCTTGTAATCTCCAAGGTTATCCTGTTCTCAAGAGACAGTACAGAGGGGTGGTGAGGCAACATCCTGAATTTCCACAGCCATTGGATAGAGGACAAACTGCAGGGAAAACCCGGGCTGGCCTGAGTCCTCTGACTCTTCAGAGCTGGCCCTTAACAACTTTGGGCTTCTCAAATTGACCATCAGAGATCCCACTTCTGACATCAAAACTTTTTGGCAGAAAGGAATCAAGAGCTAAAAAAAATTTGAAGTTGATCAAGTCATCTAGCAGGGGAAAGAGTTGAAAAAAGGTGGCCTGCTTTCCCAGGTGTCTTGAGTATATTATAGGATTATATAAGATTCAACCAAAGGAACAAGGAAACAACAGTTGAGTGTTCAACACTTTCCAGGACACCTCCTCACACCAATCTGTGGATCTACCTCCACTAGAAGGTTTCTAGTCAGTATAACCTATACTCCTGAGTTAAAAATAATCTGTTCTATAAAAAACAGTCTTGGTCTTTCAGCCCCACAGGGCTCTGTTCACACAGTGCAATAAAGATTTACCACAGCATCATGTATCTTTTTTAGTGTGCCAATCTCATTTCTATTTATTTTGTTACTCAATTTGCCCTCTAGTCCAAGGTCATCTGGGTGGATGAAACACTCCCAGGAAAGTCAATATCCTCTTGCCTGAGAAATTCCCCAACACATGATTAAGTCCACTACCTCAGGTTATTCCTTTCAGACCTAGATAAATAAAAGCAAAAACTAAACAAATGAGAAGTTGAAGACTTGAATAGAATTTTAGAAGATTTAGGTATAATGCACCTCTGGAGATCACTGACTGGAAATAAAAGGGGGTATGATATATTTCCATTGTATATAGTACCTTCATAAGTTGAGCATATACTAGGGCATTAAAACTTCACAAACAAATTCAGAAAAACAAACATATCTTTAATGCACTCTGATGAAATAAAAAAAGTTTAACAAGGGGCAATGAAAAAATTACTTAATTGTGAACTTATCTTAAAGAATGGGTGGATTGAAGAACAAATCATAGAAAAAAATAATTAATTTCATTGAGGCAGCAAGGTGGCACAGTGGAGAGAATACCAGCCTGGAGTCAGAAAGACCTGAGTCTTGTCTCAGACACTTACTAGCAGTGTAACCGTGGGTAAGTCACTAGCTTACATTTGCCTTAATTTCCTCATTTATAAAATGGAGATAACAGCACCTACCTTGCAGGGTTGTTGTGTGGATAAAATGAGATATTTATAAAGCATGTAGCATAGTGCCTGGCACATAGTAGCTACTATATAAATGAGTATTTCTCCTTCCCTTCTCTTTATTAAAGATAATTACAAAAAGACAATATACTAAAAATTTGGGGGTGTAGCCAAAGCAGTCCTTATGGAAAAATGTCTCTATATACAATTTTATCAACGAAAAAGGAAAATAATGGATTAATGACTTCAGCATAGAACTAAAATATCTTGGAAAACTGAATAAATTAAAAATATCCAATTAGATACCAAAACAGAAATCTCAAAAATCAAAGAAAGGACTAACAAAATTGAAAGTAAAAAATAAAACAAAGACTAGGAGCTTTTTTTCCCCCTCAAAACACCAACAAAATAAATAAAATGCAAACTAACTCACTTTTTAAAAAGAAGGAAAATCAAATTACTAATATCAAAAATTAAAAACATGAATCCACAATTAATGAAGAAATAGTTAAGAAATATTTGCTGAGTTAAATGCAAGAGGTCATTAATACTGTCAAATGCTGCAGAGGGTCCAAGGAGAGAAGAATATATAATTCAATTCAAACCAACAAGCATGTATTAAGCACTCATTATGCACAGGGACTAGAAAGCCAAAAAAGAAAGAAAAACAGTCTATCTTTGTCTCTCTGCCTGTTTGGGTCTCTGCCTGACTGATTGTCTGTCTGTCTGTTGATCTCTCTTTCCCTCTCTCTCTCCAGCCAGTAAAGTTATAAGAGGTCAAGAAATAATAAAACATAATATAAAGAATGAAAAACTAGAAGAGAATATGAAACATCCCATAAGAAAAACAAGTGATCTGGAGAATACATCAAAAAACATAAGAATAATTGGACTACCTGAAAGCTATGATCAAAAAAAGAATCTTGATACAACAATACAAGAAATAAAGAAAATTGTCCTGCAGCATTAGAACAAGAACGGAAAGAAGAAATGGAAAAGATTATAAAAGTCTTCTAAATTCAGAAAGAAAGAAAATGCTAAGAGGATAGGGGAGAGAGAGAGGATGAGGGAGTTATTTTTAGCGGGGAGAGTGAGGGAATAGGTTAAAAGTGGATATAGGCAGGTGTTTAGATTAATGGAAATGGAAGGATAAGGGAGGGATCCTTGAAGGGGGGGGGTAGGTAGATGTCAGGAGGTTTAGGAAATAAGAGACACACACAAACATAAAATAAAGATCAGGAATAGAATTTCTTAGGGAAGAAGGAGCAGGAATAGTAATCATAATCTTGGACAAAGTTAAGGCTAAAATAGATTTAATCAAAAGGGAAAAATAGGGAAACTGCATTATGTGTCAGCCAATTTATCAATGTTGTTTTGGACTATTTAAAACAACTAGATAGTGTAAGGTGGGAATATTTCTGTGGTGTATGAAATAACGAGTTGGAGGACTTGGAAAAATATAGAAAGACTTGGACTTATGAAGGAAGAGGTTATCCACGCTCAGAGAAACAGAGGAGAAATTAGTTTAGTCTACATAGATGCATATAAATATATATGTCTATATATGACTAGGATCATCATATCTAAGTATATGTATGTATAAGTAAGTGTATATTTGCATAGGCATGTGAGTGTACATGTATATATGTATATCTTTGTGTGTATATGTCTATATGTGTGTGTATGTATATATGTATGTATATGTATATGTACGTGTACATATCTATATCTATATGTAAATAAATACATGCTTAATTTTAGCCTTCTAGGGTGGAAGGGAAAAAGAACATAGGAAAAAGTGCACATCAGAGAGGAGAAGAAACTTTACAAGGAAGCAAAGAAAAGATGGACAGCTCTCAACACAATGCATAGTGGTTATCATATAGGCTTTCTTGATGTGGAAATTTATTGCTGTATATTTTGAATCTTCTCTCATGTTCTGCTGTGCACATGGCAATGCTTCCCACCTCTTATTTTTATTATTTTACTTTTAACATGTAAGTTTGTTTCTCTTTTTTCTCTTCTTATTTTGTATGTAAGTTTCAAATAAAAAAATGTACAAAAAATGGGTATTTATTATGGCGGTATTATTGGTATAAAACATCTCCCCTTGATGTGAAAAAAAATAGGCACACTAATGCACTGCTGGTGGAGTTGTGAACTGGCCCAACCATTCTGGAGAATTACTTGGAACTATGTCCAAAGAGCTATAAAACTGTGCATACTCTTTCATCCAGAAAGACCATTACTAGCTCTATATCCCAAAAAGATCAAAGAAAAAAGAAAAGGACCTATTTGTACAAAATTATTTATAGAGGCTCTTTCTCTGATGACAAAGGATTGGAAATTTAGGGGATGCCCATTAATTGGGGAGGAGTGCAAGAAGTTGTGGTATATAATTGTAATGTAATACTGGGGAGACTGATATGAACTGATGTAGAGTGAAGTGAGCAGAAGTAGGAGAACATAGTACACAATAACAACAACAGCAAAATGGTAATGATGGTCAACTGTGGAAGACTTAATTACAATAATCAAGATAATGATCCAAGACAATGATCTGAAGCATGACAAAAAATACCATCCACCTCTAGAGAGAGATATTAGAGCAGATTGAAGCGTCCCTTTTTCCATTTTACATTTCTTGCTTTTTATTGTTGGTTTGTTTTTTTTGTTTTTTGCAATATGGCTAATATGGACATAGGTTTTGCATGACTTGTATAATTGGACTGGTATCATATTGCTTGCCTTCTCAATGGGTAGGGGAGTGGTAGAAGGAGAGATAAAATTTGGAGCTTGAAATTTTTAGAAAAGAATATTTAAAGATTCCTCCTGTTTCTGTAATAGTCTCCCACCAGTAAATAAGGAAAAGTGGTCTCAAGTTTGGAGAGCACATGGGGCAAGAGGGGGTAATATGAGCTCTGGAAGTCCTGTTGGAATTCTCAGAACGTTTTCTTTGGGTTACTGTAACTTGTTTGCTGAGCTCCTTGCAAAATCTTGAATCTGCATTTCCTCATCACATCTAGTCTGTCCTGACTCCCTTTGCACCTCTATCAGGTGTTGCTGTCCTATATGCCAATGAAAAATCCATATCCTCTAGTACTCTGAAGTTCACAAACCCCTCTTCTGGCCAAGAAGAGAGGAGGAGACCAAGATAAAGGCTGAATCTGAGGGGCTCTCCTTTCCCCCTCTTCTCCCTTTCAAACTGATATTTTCATTGCTTTCTGCTGCTAAATAATGCAGGTTGGTTCTTTCTGTGCAATGTTATTAAACAGTTGTCTAGAGCATAAACAGGGTAATTATCTTTCCTAGGGTCACAGCTAATATGTGTCAGAGGTAGAGGCTGAACCCAAGCCTTCCTGGCTTTAACACCAACTCTCAGGCCATTGCACCATGTGCTTTTCATTCTAGGACATTCTTTACCAGAAAAATATAAATGCACACACACATTTAAACATAGCCATGTACTAATACCTTTCTCTACTTCCCAGGAACATTTTGACTAGAAGTTTATTCCCAGCCCTGTACAGAATCTGTTAGCATTAATATATAGAATCCAAAGGGGAAAAGCTATGTAGAATTTCACAAATGTTCCCTTTATCCTCACTTGAGAGAATAACCCAACGTCATTCTCCCAGCACTTGCTAGTCAAAAATTTCTGGAATGATCCATGTTCAAATTAATTGGCTACTAATCTATTTACTTATGTAGTTTTAATTGCTTATTGATTTCTTTTGCATTCATTCTTGAAACCAGTCAAGAAGTTTGCCATCTGTTTCCCCAGTTATAACCCTAATAGGTAAGTGTCTACTAGGGCTTAAACATTCTCATAATACCTGGGATGATACCTAAGATCTTCCACATCACCTTTGTTAGCCAGCATTGAGTAAATTAAGAAACATTCTGTTCCCATATTCAAACACTACCCCAACCCCTCCAACTAATCATTGTACTCAAAGGTCGCAAAGCATAGTTGTGGAAACAGAGCCACTTATTCCTGAGCAATCACCATGTTGGAATGTCTGAAAAGGAAGGAGCATCTCCAACACATGTTAAAGATGACACTTTTCCTGTTCAAGAATATAAAGGTGAGGTGCCATCTTTTCAGCTCCTACATTATTGCAGCATCCCAGTCCCACCTCCACTCCACTGGAAGCTTTAGTCAGCTGTACAGATAATCTTTTACAAATCTGTTTTGGACATGTAAGTGTTGAGTGCCAGTATTCTCCTCTTCCACCTCCCTAGTGCATTTACGACATAATCACTCTTCTAAGCAGTGTTTGCCATAAAATGCAGGAGCTCATAGAGGGAACCTTTTGATCTAGTGAATGGTTCTAATTTGGCTGCTGGGGAAAAGAATGAAAAGGTTAGCATTTCAAATTCCGTGAAAATGGAGGAGTTTCCAATGACCTAATGACATCAGGAAGTTACCCATGAACCAACAATATCATTTATGTAACTTACCTTTTGTGTATATGGCAATGGTTTGGAAGTAGTTTGAATACAATTTTCTCTTCACTGTGTATTAGATTAGTAGACAAGGCAATTCATGCATATCTTATCTTTATTCTTTTCCCATCACCTAATTTCCTGTTACCTGTCAGTCAGAAGACATAGGTTCAAATTCCAACTCTGTTACTAATTGGCTATGTTTCATGGACAAGTCAATTCATCTCTCAATTTCCTCATTTTAAAAAATGACAGCATTTGACTGGATGATATCTAAAGTTTTACCTAGCTCTACTACTCTGATTCTGTGGCTTTGCAGTCAGAAAATGTCAATTAATTTGGACAATTTATTGACTTAATTTAAGGAAGCAAATGTATTGAAGAATCATTTAATATATTTCAAAATCAATCTAAATTGTGGAAGGAGGTCCCTTTGTGCACCTTTCAAATTGTACCATGCAGCTGATTGCATAAACTGTATTCATAAAGCTGACCCTAATGTTGATGTGGAGAATTCTGCTAATTGTATAGTAAAGGGGTCCATGATGGTGGGGTGGTGAGGAAAGGGAGGGATTGTTTATTTTCCTAATCTGGATTTGGTCCAGTTTGAAAAATAAATACTTTGGTCTCTGGGTAATCTGCCCACTGGCAGCCTTGGAATGGGAGAGAGACTGATATCCACTGTACTCCTTTTGACAATAAGTTCTCTCATCATGCTCCCATGGCTAAGCTACTCTGCTTTTCCTGATTTTGGCAAGGAAAAAAGTGCCCTGAAAGAATTGCTTGGTAACCATGAGCAAGCTTGTGCATTTCCTGTAATGACTATCATATTGTGAAGGTTCATCTGATACAACGGTTTCCACTAATATTTTCAAATGGTCACATCCAGATGTGCACAAAGTAGTTGAGGGAGAGGAGGTGTGGGAAATAAGTGCACATCTTAAATCTTGAAAAAGCATATAATTTACATGTTTGCATACAATATGTAATCTGTTCTCCAAAAGTTTTTAACACGGCATTTTCTTCTTCTTCTTGTGTCACTGATGATTTTTATTGTTCTTATTCTTATTCTTACTCTCCTCTTCTGGGCACAATCTTTAATTGAGCTAGATCCTCCACACTGTAGAGGCACAGCAAAGAGAGGAAAAGCTTGTGAGGCTTAAACAACTACTAGGTGGTTGAAAATAGGCTTATCAAATCGTTTTTAACCACAAGAAATCTTAGACATCAGCTAATTCAATCTCTTGTAAGGACAACATGTTCTCTTTGGGATTTTTATCCGTGAAAATCTATTTAGAGCATAGAGGGTAATGGATGATACTGCCAACATGTGGACTCTGGTTGAGAGGGAGCCATTTGTACTACATCTGGAGAGAGGCTAACCCCCGTGGGAAAAACATTTTGGAAAATTCAAGTATGAGAGAGCCAGAGAACATAAAAAAGAGGAGGAAGAGAGAGAGAAAGATTGATATAGTGCCAGTAGACTTTGAGCAGGTTCTCTTAATTCCTGCTGTTAATAATAGAATATCTTCATTCTTCTCATGAAGCACTTTGCAAATATGGAAACCAGAATTGCAATAATAGAAAAGCAACAATTCTCTGACCCTAAGATTTCACTAAATCCATCTGAGAAACAAAGTCATCTTTCAGGCATGAAGACTTTAGCATTTGTATGACAAGTCAGCATCAGAACAGGGAAATTTAAACTTGCAGAAATGTAGGTGGGGAGAAGGTTGTTAGATAAATAGATTTTCAGAGTGTTTTATGCTTCATTTACCTTTTATTGTGTAAATATTCTTTCATCATTCTTCAGTAAATATTGTTTCATCTTACTATTTCTTGCTATTAAATTCTCACTGACTTTTGAGAGGTTCAGAGGAAAATGGGAGTTTGAGAAAAGCAGTTTTGAACAGATCACAAAACATAAACCCAGACCTTGATGGGCCTTTAGAAGTCTCATCCAGTGACTCCTTTATAGATGAGCAAATCCAGAAAGGTTCCAGTAGCATTTAGAATTTGAACTCCAGATCCAGGACCCTGGATGATAAAATCAAACAAAATTTAAGACAATGTATAGGTACTAGGGCACCACACTTCATTTTACAAATTTAATTCCTAGGAGTAAGAAATTACTTTGCCAAGTTCACACAGATAGCAAATAGAATCTGGAGAAGTCCAAGCCACAAACAGAGAAAGCTATGTCCCAGAAAGCTGTGTCAGTATGTACTTGTTTATGATTTTGCTATGAATATGATTTTTAAAAAATCTTTATCTTAATGCAAATAGCAAAATTAGAGAAACTGTTATAAAATCTGGTGGGAAAACCCAAAGAACTTATACATTTGATAAGATACCCAAAATTGTGTTTGTGAATCTAGAGATCCCTGGAAAATGAACTGGATGTAACCCTGCTTGCCATATAATTAATATGTACCAAAGAGGCAAACTGCATGGAGAGTATGGGTTTTGTAAGGAAGTCATCACTGGAGCTCACTGAGCAGGAAGTGATGTGATCAGATCTACTGTTTAGAAAGATCATCTTGATAGCAAGTGGAGCATGGATTGCAATAGAAAGAGACTTGAAGCACAGGGACTCATTTGAAGGTTGTTGCAGTAATGCAGGAGGGAGGTGATGAAAGCCTGAGCTACGATTGTGGCTGTGTGAGCAAAGGTAAGGGGACATACATTCTGTTTTTCTTGTTCAGTCCTTCTAGACATGTCCAACTCTTCATGAGCCCATTTTGAGATTTTGTTTTTCACAGATACTGGAGCGCTTCACATTTCTTTCTCCAGCTCATTTTACAGATGAGGAACTGAGGCAAACAGGGTTAAATGAGTTACCCAGGGTCACACAGCTAGTAACTGTCTGAGGATGGATTTGAACTCAGGAAGATGAATCTTCCTGATTCCAAGCCCAGTGCTCTATCCTCTGTGCCACTTAGCTGCCATAGGGGACACACATATATGAGATATTTTGAAGGTAGAAACAACAAGATTTGGCAAAGGTTGGAAATGTGCAGTGAATGATGAGTGAAGTGACTGTGGAGTCAAGGATGACATCAAAGGTGAGAGCTGGGTCCTTGAGAGTCATGGGAAAGTTTGGGAGGGAAGCGGGCTTGGGAGAAATGATAATAAGATATGAGGCTTCTGTATGGCTTCCTAGTGGCCATTTTTACCATAGTGATTTCTACATAGTCCCTTTTTCCTATGCCAAGTCAAACACCACTGGTAAACTTTCAGACTGAAAGTACAGGTTGTGACTTGCTCTGTACTCTGATCACTAGTACACGTGCTTCTGTCAAGTAGCCACCACAGGCATAGGCTCCAAACTTTGTTCTCAGACCCTTCTCTCCCTTCACACATAACCCTACCTTGGATCAGGTGCTCAATTTGTCCTTCAATGTTGCTGTTTATTTCTAATTGGAGAACTGTGTCCAATAGACTCATCAGGTTATCTGGGTCAGCATGCCCTGTGTGATCAGTTATCTTGGAGTTGATCGTTCGTTCCCTCCCATCTTCAAAATCTGTACCAAGACTGACTTTTTTAGCCTAAAAGGTATTGCAAATGTCCCCCTCAGGGACCTTATACCATTTTATGGCCTGTGACGACATCCAAATATTTCCCAGAAATCAACTTTGGAGTGTCGGCAGTTCTCTAGTAAGGGACTCTCCCCTCTAACAAAGATGCTGTACAATCCTATGAAACAACCTTGAGTTTACCTATGACTTTGGTTATTCTGGTTCATTCAAGACAGTCCAGATTCTCCTCTTTTCCGTTAAGGAACTTGCATTTATCACAGGGTTTAGGGTCTTTGTATACACTACACGGGAACCCAGTAGGCAGTGTGTAACATTGTAACCCTGATCTGGTTAACAACCACACCAAATCTCTCTTTCCTGTTTGTTAGTCAATGAGCATTTATTAAAAGGTTATAATTTGCCACATACAGTGCTTAGAGCCACGCATACAAATACAAGCAAAAAGAATGCAAGTTCTTCCCTCAAGGAGCTAGCACTCTCATGGAGGATGGCAAAACATGAAGGAGGAGCTGAAAACTGGGGAAGAAGGAAGGAAACACCTGCATGTGGGCATGGTGGCTAAGTGCAGAGGACAAAATCTGGTCTTTCTTCAAAATGAAGATTCTGGGAAGAGCTCACCAGTGGGAGAAGGGGCCCATTTTGCCTTCCTCCCTCATTAGAAATTTCAAGATAATCAAGAAGTACACACTGACATTTCCTCATAAATTACAACATAACATCTCTTTCATTATTTAATAAATAATTGCTGTGCCCCCATCCCAGTTTTTATGAAATATTAATTAGTAAATAAATTGGAGAATCTTTTCCATCATAAGCTTTTGTTCATCTCTATATTTATATTAAGCTCCCTAATCTCCTGTACTTAAGGAAACATAGAGGTTACTGGCTTTACAACTTACCAAAAGTGTAACAAATACTTATTTGTAATATATCAGATATGAGTACAGATCACCTTTAACCAATGTGACTCAGTTCTGGAAATGTAGTTCCACCATTTAACTCTCTTAGAATGGCAGCCGAAGACTCTTAAGACTTCTCTTCATGTTTCTTTGAAAGATAAAAGTTAAATTCTTTTCTTTTAGGATCTAACTCTTTCTATTTTTTTTTCTCCTTAGCAGTTAACTCTGTCTTCAGGATCGAAGTTCTCTTGGCCCACAATCTCTGTGGACTTTATCCAATCTTTCTCCAGCCATAAAGGTTAACACAACGACAGTTATATTTTCAGTCTTATCTCCATTTTCTTATATATGACAATTAAGCTGTACTCCCTGATATTTCATTTCATTATTCCAGGCATGGGGGATAGGCCATATGAAAAGTCATATAGATAGGGGAAAGAATATTATCTACAGGGAACAGTATAGTAGATAGTAAGATATAAGAAGGGGGAGCAACATGCAATGTCTATGAAATTGGGTAAGGCCAGATTGTGTAGGGCTTTACATGCCACTGAACACTTTATATTTTGTCCTAGAAGTATTAGAAAGCTTCAATTTGACAACTCCATGGAAGATGGGTTGGAAAGAAGATATATTTGATACAAGGAAATCAATTAGGAGAGTAATGCAATAATTAAGGTGAGAGATGTGTTAAGGACAGAAGCAAAGGTGATAGTCACGTGAGTGAAAAAAAGAGACAGATGGTGGAGACATAATGGAAGTGGAATTGAAAAGATTAGCAACTGATTGGATATGAGTTGTGAGCAACAGTGAAGAGTCAGGTAACTCTGGGACAGTTATTTAGACTAGGTGTGATACTTGGGCAACTGCATATATAGACTCTGCATAGTATGTCACTGTAATAATTACTCCCCTACAAGGGATTATCATATTGAATATGTCCACCAGGTGGCAGCCTACTCAAGCCACAGATCCAGGAGTTGAATAGTTTAAAAATTCATGCTGACCAGGTTCTGAAATTAAAGTTGGAGATGGTATTAAGTATTGTCTCGATGCTCTCTCCCTTCCTTTATATTCACAGGACAAAGGCAACCAAAATATCCAGTCACATTAAAAAACAACAACAACAATAATAACAACTCTTGTGCCCATGTCTGTTTTTCGTCTACAATTCATTTTAAAGAAAATCAATTTGTAAAGAAAAAAAAAGCCCTAGAAGAAATTTCCAGAACATCACAAGGCATTATCATAACTCTTTGAGGGTCTGTTAACAAGTAGAGTTAGGTGCTCATGACCTAACAAACCATGAGAGCCCTTCAAAAGACATTGTTTGGTGAGAAAGTAGAAAACCAGAAAGCTGCTCTGAGTTAGAGTTTCTGCTCCTGGGACATGATAGATTTTTTCATATTCATTGCTACTCAAATTAGCGTTCAAAGCAGATGATTTAACAGAGTGAGTTCAGCAAGAATACTTTTCAGGTGGCTTAATCAATGGGGTAATGGGGGTCATAGAGAAGCGAAAGATTTTGTTTCCCTGGGAATGATGCATACAAGAATTATCTGAACACTGGGCCCATGAAAACAATCTAAAGATAAATTCTGCACAGTAGTGATGGAAGTACTTATGTTTTCTGAGGTCTCTATTTCTTTTTTTAAATTAGTATAACCTGGACTTTTGGGTATGTCCTGTCTATCTAACAGATGGGTGAGGTAGACCCCTTTGATCTGTCACCTGCGTCTTTAAAACTGGTGGAACCAAAGTGACTTTTGGCATTCACATTGTTGCCATATGAGGAGGTCAGCACAGAGTATGCAGTGTATACTAAAAATAGTTCATATTTCTGTACTGCTTTAAAACTTACAAAGCACTTTCCTCACAACAACACTATGAGGTAGGAAGTGCAAATATTGTTATTCCCATTTTATAGATGAGAAAGCTGAGGTTCACTGGGGTTCACTTTTCCACAGTCTCACAGATAGCAAGTGTTACAGCTCAGATTTTCATTTTTCATATCTGGGCGCTTTTCATTGTACAGTATAGTACCATGCATACTAATGATTTCGCAGGATGGCGTGGAAGCAGAAGTCTTGTGCATGAAAAGCTTCAGATGCAGGGCTGCATCATGAAAGTTAGTTAAAAAATGTTTTTCTATATGTCTTTCTTTGTTAGAAAACAGGATGTATAACACTTTCATTCCTGAGAAAGCAGATTAAGACTGAAGGGTTATTGTTTTCAGTATTTGCCAGTGAATGCTTATGAATCTTTTGGTATAAGCATTTTTTTTATAGTGGAGGACATAAACGGCTTCCTATACCTGATAATTACTGCTTTCCACATTAAATAACTTTTTTTAGACGGGACCTTGTTAACAGCTAAACTCAAAATACATGAAGTTTTCCCTGGGACTCTAGGCTGGGGGCATGATGAGGTATAGAATAAAAAAAAAAGCTTGACTCCTCCCTTTGGGATCTCAGGCTTGCCCAAGGTAGTACCTGGCCCATAGAAGTCCAGAGCAAGGGAGGAAGGTGCCCACTGACATCCTCTCAACTCCTGTCAGAAGTCCAAGGTATGTAAAGCTCCGTGTTCGACTGAGCAGCTCTTCCTGCACAGATGTCAATCATGTTTGACATAGTCCCCAGTGAGACACAGACCATGGGGACCAACCAGTAGCCTCTGGTCGTACACCTTCTAGGAAGGGGCCTGAGCATGGGGCCAACTGAAAGGGGCCAAGGTGAAGGCTCAGCTTACTGGGAAGTATCCCAAGACTTGGGACAGATTTTGAAGATGAGAGGAAATGAATTATGAGCTCCAAGATAACTGATTACACAGGGCATGCTGACCAAGATAACAATTACCCAGTTAGAAATAAACAGCAACGTTGAAGGACAAATTGAGCACCTGATCCAAGGTAGGGTTATGTGTGAGGGGAGGGAAGGGTCAGAGAACAAAGTTTGGAGCCTATGCCTGTGGTGGCTACTTGACAGAAGCACGTGTACTAGTGATCAGAGTACAGAGCAAGTCACAACCTGTACTTTCAGTCTGAAAGTTTACCAGTGGTGCTTGACTTGGCATAGGAAAAAGGGACTATGTAGAAATCACTATGGTAAAAATGGCCACTAGGAAGCCATATAGAAGCCTCATATCTTATTACCATTTCTCCCAAGCCCGCTTCCCTCCCAAACTTTCCCATGACTGTCAAGGACCCAGCTCTCAGCTTCAATGTCATCCTTGACTCCACAGTCACTTCACTCATCATTCACTGCACATTTCCAACCTTTGCAAAAATCTTATTGTTTCTACCTTCAAAATATCTCCTATATATGTGGGTCCCCTATGGCAGCTAAGTGGCACAGTGCATAGAGCACTGGGCTTGGAATCAGGAAGATTCATCTTCCTGTTTGCCTCAGTTCCTCATCTGTAAAATGAGCTGGAGAAAGAAATGCAAACCCCTCCAGTATCTCTGCCAAAAACAAAATCCCAAAATGGGCTCGTGAAGAGTTGGACATCTGGAAGGACTGAACAACAACAAATTTTATGTTCCCTTACCTTCACTCATACAGCCACAGCCCTAGTTCAGGCTCTCATCGTCTCCATGCTGCATTACTGAAACAACTTTCCAATGAGTCCCCTTGCTTCAAGTTTCTTTGTACTGCAATCCATGCTCCATTTGCTATCAAGATGATCTTTCTAAATAGTTGATCTGATCATATCACTGCTCAGTGAGCTCCAGTGATGACTTCCTTATACAACTCACACTTTTCATGCACTTTGCCTCTTTTGTACATATTACTTATATGGCAAGCAGGGTTACATCCAGTTCATTTTCCAGGGAGCTCTAGATTCAGAAACTCAGTTTTGGGAACCTTATCAAATAGATGAAATAAGTCCTTTGCCGTTTTCCCATCAGAACAGTTTCTCTAATTTTGTTATTTACATTAAGATAAAGATTTTTTAAAATCATATTCATAGCAAAATCATAAGGAACTGCACACTGGCACAGCTTTCTGCGACACAGCTTTCTCTGTTTATATCTTGGACTTCTCCAGACTCTAGTCGCTACGTGTGGAAACTTGGCAAAGTAATTTCTTACTCCTAGGAATTAAATTTGTAAAATGAAGTGTGGTGCCCTAGTACCTATACATTTTCTTGAATTCTGTTTGATTTTATCATCCAGGGTCCTGGATCTGGAGTTCAAATTCTAAATGCTACTGGAACCTTTCTGGATTTGCTCATCTATAAAGGAGTCATTGGACAAGACCTCTAAAGGCCCATCAAGGTCTGGGTTTATGTTTTGTGATCTGTTCAAAACTGCTTTTCTCAAATTCCCATTTTCCTCTGAACCTCTCAAAAGTCAGTGAGAATTTAACAGCAAGAAATAGTAAGATGAAAGAATATGTACTTAAGAATGATGAAAGAATATCTACACAATAAAAGGGTAACTCAAGCAAAAAACACTCTGAGCATCTATTTGTCTAACAACTTTCTCCCCACCTACAGTTCTGAAGGGTACAAGTTTCAATTTCTCAGTTGTCATGCTGGCTTATCGGCAAGACAAATACCGAAGTCTTGATGCCTGAAAGATGACCTTGTTTCTCAGATGGATTTAGTGAAATCTTAGGGTCAGAGAATTGTTACTTTTCCAGTAATACAATGTCGGTTTCTATATTTGCAAAGTGTTTCAAGAATGAAGATTTTCTATTATTAACAGGAGGAATTAAGAGAATCTGCTGAAAGTCTACTGGCACTATATCAATTTTCTCTTTCTCTTCCCCCTCTTTGCTCTCTGGCTTTCTCTTACCTCTCACATTTGAGTCTTCCAAAATCTTTTTTCCCGTGGGGATTAGCCTCTCACCTGATGTGCTGCAAATGGGCCCCTCCCAACCAGAGTCCACACGTTGGTAGTATCATCCATCACCTTGTATGCCCTAAAGAGATTTTCAGGAATAAAAGTCTCAAAGAGAACATGTTGTTCTTACAAGGGATTTAATTAGATGATGTCTAAGATTTCTTGTAGCAAAAATCAGTTTGATAAGCCTATTTTCTACCTCCTAGTTCTTTAAGCTTCACAGGCTTTTCCTCTCTCTGTTGTACCTCTACAGTATGGAGGATCTACATCAATTAAAGATTGTGCCTAGAAGAGGAGAGAAGGAATAAGGATAATAAAAATGATCAGTGACACAAGAAGAAGAAGAAAATGCAGTATTAGAAACTTTTGGAGAATAGATTGCATATTGAATGCAAACATGTAAATTGTATGCTTTTTTTTTTTTAGGCAGTTGGGGTTAAGTGACTTCCCCAGGGTCACACAGCTAGTAAGTGTCAAGTGTTTGGTCTGCGGTCACATTTGAACTCAGGTCCTCCTGACTTCAGAGCTGGTGCTCTATCCACTGTGCCACCTAGCTGCCCCTTTTTTCAAGATTTAAGATGTGGACTTATTTCCCACATCTCCTGTCCCTCAACTACTTTGTACACACCTAGATGTGACCTTTGGAAAATGTTAGTGTTAACTATTGTACCAGATGAACTTTTGCAATATGATAGTCATTACAGGAAGCGCACAAACTTGCTCATGGTTACTATGCAATTCTTTCAGGGCACTTTTATCCTTGCCAGAATCAGGAAAAGCACAGTAGCTTAGCTGTGGGAGCATGATGGCAGAACTTATTGACAAAAGGTCTACAGTGGATACCAGTCTCTCTCCCATTTCAAGGCTGCCAATGGGCAGCATATAAAAGCAAGGAATGTCCAGGCCTCTAAGTTAATGATCTTAAACTGACCCTATAGCTGTATGTGTTAGACGGAAGGAGAAAAAGACAGATGAGCACTCTGTGGTTGTTTAGCTGGGCTATTTGACCTATATCTACAGTTACGTTGCTCTGAATTGTTTTCTTTTAATCTTGTTTTCTTTTTGTTTTTGTTTTTGGCAAGACAACTGGGATTAAGTGCCTTACCCAGGGTCACACAGCTAGTAAGTGTCAAGTGCCCAAGGCCAAATTTAAACTCAGGTCCTTCTGACTCCAGGGCCAGCGCTCTATCCACTTCACCACTTAGCTGTCACCTGAATAGTGCGTCTTAAACATAAGCCAGAGTGGCAACTTGCCTCATGAAGTATTGGACAAAAAAGATGGTTCTTTGACGAAACCTTATGAGACTCTCTCTTTTGGATTTCCTGTTTCAGAAATCATGGGATCACAGAAAGTGATCTGAAAACCCTGCTAGCTTACAAGGAAATAGCTGGTGAGAGGAAAAAGCCAGATCACCAAGAGACCAAAGTGCTATTTCCCAACCTGGACCAAATCCAGGTTAAGAAAATAAACAGTCCCTCCCTTTCCTCACCACCCCACCATCATGGACCCCTTTACTCTGCAATTAGCAGGACATAAACATCAGGACCAGCTTTATGAATAGACAGTTTATACAATCAGCTGCACAGTATGATTTGAAAGGCACAAAAAGGGACCTCCTGCCACAATTTAGATTGATTTTGAAATACATTAAATGATTCTTCAATACATTTACTTCCTTAAATTAAGTCAATAAATTGTCCAAATTAATTGATATTTTCTGACTGCAAAGCCACAGAATGAGAGTAGTAGAGCTAGGTAAAACTTTAGATTTCATCCAGTCAAATCCCATCATTTTTTTAAATGAGGAAATTGAGAGATGAAGTGACTTCTCCATGAAACATAGCCAGTTAGTAATAGAGCAGGAACTTGGACCTATGTCTTCTGACTGGCAGGTCACTACACCATACTCAGGGTTCCCAGAGTAGATCAGTGACCGTTCTGTTGACAAAACCAAGAAAATGAATTAAAAAGCAGTTACCTGGGTTAGGTAAAAGGAAATTAGGTGATGGGAAAAGGATAAGAATAAGATGAGCACGAATTGCTTTGCCTACTAACCTAATACACAACGGAGAGAAAATTATATTCAAACTACTTCCAAACCATTGCCATATATGCTCAAGGTAAGTGACATAAATGACATTCCTGGTTCATAGGTAACATCCTGATGTCATTAGGTCATTGGGAACTCCTCCATTTTCATGGAATTTAAAATGCTAACCTCTTTTATTCTTTTCCCCAGAAGCTTAATTAGAAACATGCCCTAGATCAGGAACATGACAACATGACTTGCATGTGTAAACAACAACAAATACGATAAATGCCAGGAAGCATGGAAGGGTGTAGATGAACAGATATGAAATGAAGTGAGGAGAGCCAAGGAAACAATAATCAAAATGGCTACAACACAGTTAATGAAAAGAATGATAACAAAATAATAGAAAATGAATGTGGTGAGATTTCAAAGAACAGGTTGGTTGAACTGAAGAAATATGAAAAGACACCACTTCCAACTCTTTTTGCACAGATAGAGGATGGGAGAGGGAATGGATGTGCAACATTGAATACTTAAAAAAATTATTAACCAATTTTGCTTCTTTTTTTCTCTTCCTTTTTCTTTTCTTAAAAAAAATAAGAAAAACAAAAACTTTGTTATGGATGACTCCCTAGGTGGAGAGAGGAGGAAGGACATGGGGAGAAATTTAGGTGACACAAAACCAAAATATATTAATATAATTTTTAAAAAAAACCTAAACAACATGTCAAAGTCTGACATTACATGTAGTAGTCCTCAACCTCTAATCTCGCACCTCTACAAAGAAGCAGGGAAAAGCGCTTTCTCATGTCTCTTTGGGATTAAGTTTCATCATTATAATTTTGCAACACTCAGCTTTGATCATTTTGCAATTGTTCTTTCCATTTACATTGTTTAGCTATTGTGCAGTACCCACATATTTCAATGGATCTGTGATTTCATTGTTGTGGTATTCCTGCCATCTATGCAGATCACAGTCCATGCTTGCCCATTCTGTACAATGTTTGTTTATATCTTCAACATGGAGATCCACCCAATGTGCTAGAGGTGTCGCTCACTTTTTCTTTTTGGATCTCTTTTTAAAAAATTACTATTTAATTTCTTCCAATTGCACGTAAAAATAATATTAGCATTAGGTTTTAAAAACCGGAGTTCCAAATTCTTTCCCTGTCTCCCTCCTCCCTCATTGAGAAGGCAATTAATTCATGTAAAACATACTTCCATATTAGTCATGTTGTGAAACAAAACACAGACCTTCCCTTCTAAAAAAATCAAGAAAAATAAAGTTTGAACACTGTGCTTCTAATCTGCACTCAGACTCATCAGTTCTTCCTCTGCAGGAGGATAGCATTTTACATCACGAGTCTGTTGGAGTTGTCTTGGACAACTGTATTGCTGAGAATAGCTAAGTCATTCACAGTTGATCATATTGCTGTTACTATGTACAATGTTCTCCTGATTCTGCTCCCTTCAATTTGCATCAGTTTATGCAAGTCTTTCCACATTTTTCTGAAAGCATTCTACTCATCATTTCTAGTCGCTCAATATTATTCCACATTCTGCAATTGAAGGATAACCCCTCAATTTCTAATTTTTTGCCACCACAAAAAAAGCTGACATAAATATGTCCATACATATAGTTCCTTTTCCTTTTTAAAATTTTTTTTATCTTTTTGGGACACAAACCTAGTACTGATGTTGCTGGGTCAATTGCCTTTTAGTTGTTTCCTGATTCAAACCCTTCCCCTTTTGGTGATCCAGGAAAGAGTTAAATGCCAGCTGTATTGCAAAGTGCAGCCTCTTCCCTCTCTTCACCTTGAAACTTTCACTGACATAGCCCCGAGGGCCGACTCTCTATAATCTGGAAGTGACCTTCTTCTCTTAGACCTGATGGGAAAAGATTTCTCCCTTCTCTTTTTTTTCTTGCTTCTCCTTTTACACTCCAGAACCTGGCTACAGGAATGTAGAGGGGAGAGAAAGAATATTTGTTGAAATTTTAGGGGGTTAATTAACAGGACACAGAAAGATTTGCCAGCCCAAGTCTTCTTTCATACTCTGATGTGACTCAATTGATCTTTACTTCACTAAATATATTTTCTGTTTTTCTCTCTTTTCTGTTCATTCACTCAGGCTGCTGCAGTCAGCTAGGGATGGAGGGAGAGGAAAAGAAGAAAGAGACTTTCTCACCATGACATGTCTTGTTGCTTTCTTGTCCATATGCTTAACTCCCTTCGACCTGGCTAATTGGCAAAACAGCTTTTTTACATGTTTCTTCTAACTGGAATTCCTGCAACTTTCTGTTCTCAAGCTCTTAGTCTAAGAACTTTTGTAGTGGTTTCTCTCAATGCTGTGAGGAACGGATAACCTACATCATTACTAATTGGTGGATATTTTTGGTTTTTTGCTCAGTAATAAGCTTGGGAGTTAAGCCAATGCTATGATTAAACATAAGTTTCTGTATTGATCATGTCCCAGTCACATATAGGTCAAAATATTCTTGTTATGGCTGTCATGGGTCATAGTATCTTAAGTTATGGTTCAGCGTCTAAAATATAATTCAGTATCTAAGTTATAATTGTTAACAGTCACCAAGTTCAGACTTCCACCTTTTACAGAGTTCAAGTTTTCATGGCTTTTCACTTATGACTGTATTTTATGGCTGTTTCCCAATAGAAACCCAACACATGGTAAGAAGACTTATAAGACATTCCTGTTCCCTTCCCTTTGCCCCTCCCCAATGAACTCTCAGGCTCTTCACACCCCCTGGGGCAGCTGGGTGAGAAGAAGGCATAGTTGTATGGAATACTTAGATGCACTAGGAGTTATGAACTATAAAATTTTCAGTGAAACTGAGGACCTCCAAGTATTACCAAGCCCTACCACTATGTCCTGAAGTCTTCTGGGCTTTACTGTTTGCCTATAATTTGCCATCCCCCTGCCAGTGACTCTGTTGCATGTGTTGTCTCCACAATTAGAGTTGAGCCCCTTAAGACTAGAGACTGTCCCATTTTTTATGCTTGTATCTCTAGCATTTAGCACAGTGTTTGGTATGAGCTAAATGCTTTTTCATTCATTCATTCATTCATTCATTCATTCATTCATTTATTCATTCATTCATTCATTCCCCCAAATAACCTGCGGTTCACTTCCTGCCAACAGGTCAGTGTGAGGAGAATCATACTTGAGGAACATGTATAGATGGGTAACTTACATGTTCAATGCTGAAAGATCCCTGATTTCTTCATCATGATATCCCAACACTTGTTCTCACTGGGTGAGATAAATACTCTGGGCTTGTCGCTCAGCTGGACTCATGAAGCCTGATTTCGGTACAGCACATCACTATAATCTCTACAACCTCTAGGCTCTGGCTTAGCTGACATCCTTGGCTGAGGCTTTACCAGATGCCTTCTACAGGATGAGAACCTTTACCAGAGGACCAGTAGGAAGCTCCTTCACCACCTTGGCTCTGGGGCCTGCCATCTCCTGAGCAGCAGGATTCTTGCTGTAGGTGCCAAGCTCCCTCCTTCAACTTCTCTATGCAGAAGACTGGGGTTTAGGAAAAAACGTTCTTAAAGCATATGTATATACAAGCCATATGTGTGTATGTTCCTGCTGTAAGGTAGAGGTAGGGAAGAGAAACTGAGATGAGGAAGAGAAATTACTGCCTCTCCCACCACCTTGTAGCAAGGGCAGAGCTAACTTCAAGTTCATTGTCTTTTCAAGTCTCTTAGATTGGGACTAGATTGTTCATTTGATTTTAATCCAAGTCTCAAGGAGTATGGCTGAACCTCTCAGCCCACCATTAAAAGATCCTTTTGCCCTACCAGTTGCCTTCATCCAGTGGCCAGTGCTCCACAATCCCATCAGATTGATTAAGAAACTTCTTTGACTCCATTTCCCATCTTCATGCCTTTAACCTGACTACTTCCCAAGCCTAGAATGCACCTTCCTCAACTTCCTTGTTAGGAAGTAATCATGGTCCACCTTCTATTTTCTTAGGTGATTTAGGAAACTCTTTGCTTCAACAGATTTTCTAGGGGACTACTCTTTACTTTTACTTTTTTTTTTACTTTTACTTTTTAGCACTGTTTACTACTTTACACTTAATTTCTTCTTCTTTTAAAAAAATTCACCACTCAAAGGTGAGAAAGGGAATAGGGAACTAATTATGTGGGTTACTTGTTCCCCGATTCTCTTCTGACAGAGTTAACACAATGTGCCATTAAACAATTTTCATTGGGTAAATGTAAGAGGAGGGGGGTACGTGGCCAAAACTCAAGCTTATTTGGGAGAACACAAGGAGCAGGTTTAACTGCAAGTGCAAGTGATTTTCCTAAAGTTCAGGTCTAAGCTTGTCACTTCCTTACTCAATAAACTTCAGTTCCTAAATCAATATACTTGGTCACCATGACAAGGAAAAACAAAGGTGGAGGGCTTCTAGTTAACTTCCTATGATTAAGCACGTGAATTTACAATCTTCAGCTCACAGTTCTGGAGCCAAATATACAAAACTTATAATCATTACCTCTATAGAATTATGTCAAATTGATTGATACTAACTGGACAATCATCCCTTTAACCTTGACCTCAGTATATTGGATTTGGGTATTAATTTTATCTTTCTTCCCTGTTTGTTTATTAACTTGCTTAAATCTCTTTGGATTATGGACCTTTGGATTATGATCTAGGAGAGCCCATAATCTGATAATACTTAGCATGGTTGTGTAATGGTGATATTTTTATTTCTCCCTTTCTAAAGCTCTGGAACGAATACCCTCCATGAGAAGGACTTTGTGAAACGTGCTTGCTAAAATAGCCTGAAGGATGTACAGTTGGACTACTTGGACCTTTATGTTATTCATTGGCCTAGGGATTTTAAGGTACACTATGGTAATTACATTCATGATTCAGACTTACTCATTTTCATATCCCTGAGCATGGGGGGTGGGTGTTACTCAGGTTTGCAACCTCAGAGTCTCTTTCAGAGGAGACAGTGAAATCTTGCCTTTTGTTCTCCTGCTCTTTAAGTTACCTTCCCTGTCCTAATTTGTTTAAATTCCTTTATAGAAGGTAAGCTCTTTGATTCCATGGCATTTTTTTGTCTTTATATTTCCAGCACCTAGAATACTCTCTTGCATAGAGTAGGTACTAAATCCATATTTCTTGAATTGAGCTAAGTTGAGTGGGAGTACCTGAGGTTTATTCCCAGTTTGGTCACCTGTGTGGTCAGCTGTGTGCCCTCTTACAAATAGTTTAATCTCTATGTTTCTCAGTTTCCTCATGTGAGGAAGTGCAAGGTTCAGACTAGATGATTTGAAAATCTCTTCCACCTCTAACATTCTATAATTTTTCATCCTCTAAGAAACTCATTCCTATCAAAAATCTGTCTACAGCTTAGATTCTTCTTAGAGCTTTGGTGGTTAGAAACCAATAATAGGCAGTAGAAATAGCATCTCTCCCCTGAGAATACAGCCAAATTCTCTAACTTCTTACTTACTTGCCCTGTTTCTTTTGTGGTATCACATCTGGAGCTTTCAAACATATCCTGAGGTTGTTGGACCAGAATCTCAGATAGCTGCTATCAGAAATAATAGCTTAATCTGAATCAGAAAGTCCTTATCAGTCCCCAAATAGTGAACACATAGCTTTTAGCAAGGCAGCAAGAATAGTCATAGCACCACAGTTACCTAGGGAGAAGGTCAAAGCAGACACAATCCACCATCCCACATGTCTGCCTACTGCAAAAGACAGTTCATGTCAGGGAATCCAAATAATTCAGCCACATACTTTCTACTTCACAGTTATTTACTGGGGTTTGGATAATTTACTTTTTCAAAAAACCAAAAATCTTCTTGGTTGTGGCCAATACAATGACTACTTACAGCATGCACTCTTCTCCCTCCTTCAATCTCTCCTCTGCACAATGCCTCTGCACTTTCCAAATGGCCATGAATTATACCAATTTCCTAAGCAGTGATGCTAACCCACCCAGTGGTTGCTATTTCTACTGCTACCCCATATGTTGGTGCTGTTACTTTGGGAAATGACCTTATGTGAGGGGCATTTTGACCACCATATTGGATCATAGGTTCTGTTAGATTTCTCACCAGGGATATCTACAATATCAACCCATATCTCTCTCTTTTCTCCATCATTGGCCTTCAGCCTACTGAATCATCAGCTATCATGGTTGTGAGTCTCATCACCAGCCTGTTTTCCCTACTCTGCTCCACCTTGTCAGTTCAATCCAGTAACTAGTCAACAAAAATTTATTAAACATCTTAACACAATTCCTACTCTGCTGCCTCCTTGTGATGTAGGGGTGATTCTAGGTCCTTGAAGCTGATACCAGATTAATGTAAGGTACTATCAGGTTAGATGCGCTATTAAGATAATGTAAGGTACTATCAAGATGAAAAGGCCTTGTGTAAGAACCAATCTGGATAAGGTTTCTACCTCCTTTTCACACACAGAGTAATCAATTACCAGTTTTATAGATTTTAGCATTAAAAGAATAAACAACAATCTTACAATTTTCATATGTGATAGCCAAATTGTTTTAGCTGTAACCAAATTATGAAAAGTTACTTGGCATGACTGATACAAAAGTTTATTAGTTTGAAACTTGAAACAAACCCATTGCCAATCAGGTGACTTGAATTTTGTCAAATGCCTTTCCAAATTACTTTACGTAGAAAATCGGCATTTCATCATTAACATGCTAAAGCTACAACTTTTAAAACAGCAGGCTTACCCAAGTTTGGAGGCTGGCTGGCTTCTTACTTTACATTACCTTGACCCATGTCACTTTCCTCTCTCCCCACAGCTGCTGAAGGATGCACTGAACCTGGGTGACACTTGCAGGCTTTCTGGGTGGGCTACAGGGAGCCCAGGGACATTGCCAGTGAAGCCCCAATATAACTGCTGCCCCTTTCCCCTCCTTCCTTTGACCAGGTGAAGGAGGGAGACTCAAATTTCCTACTATTCTCCAGCACTCTCTTTTCTTAGTCTGATCTGGGATGAGAGGGGTTAACAAGAAAACTTGGGGCTGTTTGCAGTTCCCACACTGAGATACCCTCTTGACTCAAGGGAAGGGTATGGGGGAAAGGGAGTGACTGGGAATGTAAGGAGGTCTTCCAAAACTCCTTAATGATCAATCTCAAAACCTCCAGAACCTGCTAAGATGTTTTTAGTTGTTCCAACTTTTCACTTAAGAAAAAAAAATGATTTTGAACGTTTACAATTTTTCTTGGTCCTCTAGATCATATTGATTGTTCGTTTGATTTTTCCTTTTCTTTTTCAAGGTCTTGGAAACTGAAATTTTTTTCCAGTTGTAACCTAGGGGGCAAATCTTAGGGAACTTCTGCTGAGAGGAAGTCCTCCCCAGCTTCAAGGATCTGGTGGCCATGAGGCTGGAAGAGAAGGGGAGTCCTGCAGGCAGAGGAATGGAGACAGGGAGTCCCTCCATGAAGGAGGATCCTGGGGTGTAGTAAGCCTCAGGAAACTAAAACGGCACCTGAAGTTTTCCCAATTCCTTAGCGTCCTAGAGAATTGGGTATCTCTTCTAGATAGGGCATCACCCATGTGGTGGAAGGTCTGCCTTCATTTGAGACAGTTTCATAACCATCTGAGCCAAATGGAACCTGAGAGCATCAGGTCCAAAAGGCCTCTTCAAGCCTACCTGGGTTCTTGGAGAGTGACCTCAACTGTGGAGCAAAAGAAATGGATAGAAAGAGAGGAGGCTTGAGGGGGTCAGACAATTCCCCATACAGGGCCACCAATATGTTGTGGTTTAGGGTGCTAGGACCTCCAAAATATAAGGGTACAGGGCAGGTTGGCCTCAAAAGAATTTGACCACTCAAGCCTTTCAGTCAGAGACAAGGTTTCCAATACAAGTGGGCAGGATTCTAAGAATTTATGCAATTTAATGGGGATGAGATTGATATTTTTATATGGAAAATACTATGGGAAGAGGATCTGGATGGCATTAAGGAATGGCAAAGAGGCTTGGGTGCTCCAGAGGTAGCAGAGAAGGGTTCTAAATGGGATTAAGGAGTATCAAGTAAGATAATTAAGTAATCTAGGTGGGTTGGGGTGGGCCAGATGCCTTCTGTAGAGGCTCCAATGATTTGGGTAACTGTAATGTATGGGGAAATTCAGGGACTGGGTTGCTTTCAAAGACATGGTCTTTTCCTTTATGGTTTCAGATCCCATCCTCATCAGCCCAAAGTTTGCAATTCAGTCAGATAAAACAACTGATTTTTCTAACATGGCATAGTTCTTACTTTATGTAAGATATATTTATGGAGGAAGCATACATGAGGAATTATTGTTTTGTTGACCTTTGGAAGGGCACGCAATAGGGGAAGATATATCTATATATATATATGTCTTAATAAATTTTTCACAAATGAAGGTTGACAGTGGGAAAATTGCATTTGAGTCTGTATACATAGTGATGGAGCAATGATAGGCATGAATGTTGGATTTGTAGCAAAAATTAAAGCTAGTGGCAATGAACATATCACTTTTACTCACTGCATGATCCATCTGAAGGCACTCACAGCCAAAAAAATATCACTAAAGTTAGACATCGTTTCTTGAGATGTTGAGGTTTAGGGTCTTAGGGGCTCTGGGACCCCAAAATTACAGCACATGAGGGGTGCCTGAAAGAATTCGACCCAAGCTTTTTTTCAACCAAAGACAAGGTTTATTAGAATATCATCATATTGGGTGGACTCTTAAGGAGCCTGACCTGTCTGATGCTTCTCATTCACTGGATCATAACATAATTTCCTCCCCCTAAGCACAATTGTGCGAAAGGCTTTGTCCTGAGCTCTCTTCTGTCTCTACACACTCTTCTCTTTCTTTTTTTGCATGCAGAAAGAAAAAATACATTCAGAAAAAGGCAAAAAGAAATCAAGCCCCACCTAACAGAAGGTTACAGTTTATTTACTTATGATATTTATTATTATTTATAGATTATCTTCAGACTATTTGCCACCCTGTTCTACTGGATCCTTACTTTCTCCTCTATAGGTTGTTATGTCACTTCTCACCCTTGGCTCTTCTCCTACCTGTATGACTAGTTCTTCTCGTTCTTCTTTGCTGGATCATCATTCATATGAAGCTCCCTTGTAGTGGGATTAAGTTTGTTAACTTAGAATGAGGAATTTCGTTTTGTTTTAATCTTTCATTTTGTGATTTAGTTGTTATATAAACTGTTTTTCTTTAATAAGATAAACACTTGAGTGATATAGTTTGGCAATCATGGGTGAGTCCTCCAAATTTGGTAAACAACTACTAATAACATGTTTGTATCTCCTAAATTTGGTAAATAACTACTAATGATGTGTGTATCTTCCAAACTTGTTAAACAACATTTGTGCATGTGTATGTATGCATCTGTGTATATGTGTATGTGTGTCCCATATCTGGTAAGCAACTGATAAATATTTGATAATGCCATTAATTTTGATTGATGATTTCCTTTCATAATAAGCTTAGGTTCACCAATCAGATTGCAGATATCATCCGTAAAAGTCCTCAGCCAGAACCATAAAAACCCAGTGGAGACCCCAACCATCAGTCTGCTACTGGTTTGTGACTAGGACAGATAACCTTCCTTTCCCATGTTTGGAAGCTAAGCATCTCATGTTTGCTCAAGCACAGGGCTGCTTGATGATTGATGGAGACTTCTCAGAATACCACCTTGAGGAGAGACTCATGGCTTCTGCAGGGCAGAGAAGAAACCTTGTCCTAAGTAACAATCTTATAGATACTTAGTGGACCTTTAGGAAATAGGCTCATGGTTTGTTCCTAGAAGAGTTGATGCTTATATTATTGAATAGCTAATTGCATGCCCTAGATCAATAAAATTTCATAGCATACACTGGTGAGTGTAAGACTTATTAGTGTACACTCAGCCCTACTAAGTATACATGATGGTAAATTGCTTTTAGTGTGCACCATTCATTACACCTCTAATTACTGGTGTATCCCCAAGACTCTGTCCTGTACCCTTCTCTCTTCCCACTATATACTTTCTCTTTTGATGACTTAGCTTCCATGGACTTTAATTATTATCTTTATACACATTACTCCCCTATCCTAATCTCTCGAGAACTCCAGTCCAGAAGCATCATCTGCCTACTGGACATTTCAAATGATATTTGGTGTGACTCATTTTTTTTAGTCAATTAAGGTTAAGTGACTTGCCCAGGGTCACACAGCTAGTAAGTGACAAGTGTTTGGTCTGAGGTCAGATTTAAACTCAGGTCCTCCTAGCTTCAAGGCTGGTGCTTTATCCACTGGGCCACCTAGCTGCCCCTCAAACAATATTTGGTAGGCATCTCATTCTCAGAATATCCAGAACAGAATTCATTATCTTTCTTCTCCCCTCCCCATCCTCCAAACCACCTCTCTTCTGAACTATTTATGTTGAAGGCATTGTCATCTTTCCCTTCACCTAGGTTTGTAACCTTGGCATGGACCTTTACTCACTTTCCTCACTTTTCATCACTCCACAAATCCAAATAATTGTCCTTTCTACTTTCACAAAGTCTTTGTCATCTATCCCCTTCTCTACTTACACAGCCAATGATCCTAGTTTAGGCCCTTACCACTTCTCTCCTGGATTATTTCAATAGCCTTCCAAATGGTCTCCCTGATTTAAAGCTCTCCCTAGCTCAATCCCTCCTTCAAATGGCTGGTGAAGTGATTTTCTTAAAGGGCAGATCTGACCAAGTCATCTCCTTTGCAGTAATCTCCAGTGGTTCTCTACTACTTCTAAGAACAAACATAATTATTAATACAGTAACACATAAATAATTTATAATTAAGATAAAATTCTCTCTTTTTCTTTCTCTAAGGGGGTGTGCTCAAATTTTTTTTCATAGATAAGGGTGTGGTGCACGATTAAAAATGTGTGAAATATTCCCCCTCACCCCCACAGCCCTGCACTGCTTTTGGTCCCTTGGTTCTCCCCTTAGTCTCCTTAGTTCTGGTCTTTGGCACTGGAATAGAATTTATACGCATCATATCTTTGCAACCACTGCTTAGGGGCAGTTGGTACTAGGTGGTCCTAGGTGCTGATGCATTATTGGGAGCCAGTACCAGAGGGCCCTGTCCTGTGGGAAGTCAGAACGCTAGGTAACCTGGGTACCCCATCTCTGCTTTGTGCTGCACATCAGAGCTTGGCTTCTCATCTTTAGTATCCCTCTTGGTTTTTTACTTTCCTGAGCTCATGGACTTAAACAAGTCTATTACCATGTGAGGGGCTGGGGGAGCCATTGGTTCTGAAATCCCTTCAGGTACTGAGACTCTTTGAGTCTTGAGACACCCTGTGTGTGTGGTGCTCATGACAGTGCTGTGGGCTGTGCCCCAATTGGGCCTTGACCGAATCCTCTTGGCTCCCCTGCTCACCCTCCATCTGGGCCTAGCAAGACTTGTACTCCCTCCATGCTCAGTTTCAAAGAAAGCTTCAGTTACTTGCTGGGCCCCTTGATGGAGATGCTGAGTGAAATCTAGCCTCTGGAATGAAACTATTGTCCCTAGGCTCTACAGTTCTGTCTGCCCCTTCCCCCACCCTTTCCAAGTTCTATTCCCTGAAATCCAAGAGCTATCCTAGATTCCAAGTTCCAGTCCTGAACTTAAGGTTTCCACACCTATTCCCACTTGATAGCCCACCCCTTGAAGCCTGAGGCTACATCCTTTTAGGTCCTAGATGCCCACCACCCCAAACTCTATCTCTCCTGAATTCCAAGCTCTATTTCCTAGATTCCAAGCTTCCCCCCCTGCCTCATGCACTTTAGGCATGATTCTCAGGATATGATATTCAGCTCCCTGGCCTGGAGCCCACACAAAGACTCAAGATTTAGTATCCCTTAAGCCAGGATTCCACTCCTCTAACTAAAGACCCTTCAATTTAATCTAGAGAAAGGTTTGAGACCCTGGGGGAGGAATCAGGCCTGTCCAAACAATAGGCCCCTTTCTACCTATTTTTCTTTTTCTTTTCTTTTCTTTTTTTTTTTTGTGAGGGAATTGGGATTAAGTGACTTGCCCAGAGTCACACAGCTCGTGAGTGTTATGTGTCTGAGGACAGATTTGAACTCAGGTGCTCCTGACTTAGGGCCGGTGCTCTATCCACTGTGCCATCTAGCTGCCTCCCTGCCTATTTTTCTTTCCAAATCTTAGGGGAAGAAGTTGGCTGTGATCATTCTCCTACCACTCACCCCACCCCCATACTCAGGGACCCCTCCTTTTCCTTTATATCTTTACCTACCCCAGAGTTAGCCTGGAAACAAAGGCTTTTCAGCCTTCAGATTGAAGTACCTTTCCTTAGCTCCCTGTCTGCCATTCTTCAGCCCTTCTCTCAGTGTCCTCGAGGTTCTTTCTGGAATTTCTCCCTCACCACTTATGCTCTATGTCCTCAGAGCAGATGTTGGGAGGGTCAGGCAGGGACCTCTCCACTCCCCACCTCAGTGACTTCACGTTTCCCAGAGAACATAATAAGAAGCTGGCAAATAAATCCAACCACTATGCCTTTTCTTAAAAAAAAAAAAAAGTTTAGAAACCAATGACCACTATGTACTTTTCCCCTCCCCCCATTTAATAGTATTTTATTTTTCCAATTATACATACAGATAGTGTTCAATATTCACTTTTACAAGATTTTGAGTCTCAAATTTTTTTCTCCCTCCCCTCCCTTCTTCCCAAAATGGCAAGCAATCTGACATAGGCCATACATATATAATCATATTAAACATATTTCCACATTAGACATGTTGTGAAGAAAGAACTAAAACAAAAGGGAAAAACCAAGAAAAAGAAAAAAGAAAGAGAAAATAGTATGCTTCAAATTGCATTCAGATTCCATAGCTCTTTCTCTGGATTTGGATAGCATTTTCCCATGAGTCTTTTGGAGTTATTTTAGATCATTGTATTGCTGAGAATATCAAAGACTTTAAAAGTTAGTCATCACACAGTGTTGCTGTTACTGTGTATAATGTTCTCCTGGTTCTGCTCACTTCACTCAGCATCAGATCACATAAGTCTTTCCAGGTTTTTCTGAAATCTGCATGCTATTATTTCCTATAGAACAATAGTATTCCATTATATACATATGCCACAACTTGTTTAGCCATTCCCTAATTGGTGGGAATCCTTTCAGTTTCCAGTTCTTTACCACTATAAAAAGTGGGTTCTTTTCCCTGTTTTATGATCTCTTTGGGATATAGACCTAGTAGAGGTATTGCTGGATCAAAGAGTTTTCACAGTTTTATAACCCTTTGGGCATAGTTTCAAGTTTTTCTCCAGAACAAGAAGGGACAGCAATACGTAATGTCTGTGAAATTGGGCCAGGGCAAGATTATGGAGGCCACTAAAGCACTTTGTATTTTATCAATTTGGCAACCCTGTGGAAGACAGAAGGGAGAGAAGATAGATGTGATAAAGAGAATCAATTAGGAGAGTAATGTGATAGTGTGGGCAAGAGATGTTAAGTATACAAGCAAAGGTGGTAGTCATGTGAATGGAGAAAAGGAGACAGATGGTGGAAGCATAGTGGAAGTGGAGTTGAAAAAATTGGCAACAGATTGGACATGAGGTGCAAACAACAGTAAAGAGTTGGAATCTGTGACAGTTATTTGGATTATGTGTGATACTTGGGCAACTGGGTATAGACTCTACAAAGCAAATAGTCTAGATCAGCTTATTGGTTGCTTTTCTTAATTTTAAGGAAAAACAGTATGGAGCTGTAATAATTATTCTACTACAAGTGACTGTCATATTGAATGTGTCCACCAGGAAGCAGCCTACTCAAGCCACAGATTAAGGTGGCTGAATAGTTTAAAATCCATGCTGACCCGGTTCTGAAATTAAAGCAGGAGATGATTTTTCAAATGTACCCATTCCCAGATTATGGAATAGGAAAAAGGGGAAAGAGGTGTGTATTTTCAGCACTATGAATTATGTATCTGACTCCAATAGAAACAATAACCACAGCCAGGACCAATGATGTGAACCTATTTTTTAAACTTTTCATGAAACATCCAATGATTTCCCAAATTTGATAAGACCTTACCTGATACAAGCTGCTCCATTAGGGTCCAGTGTATGTGCATCTCCATAGGTCCATGGGATACCTGTGAAGTGATACTTCATTTAGCTGTTGAGGCTACTATGAACACCTCTGGGTAAGTCCCCATTCTAGTAATGTATCTTTGATTTGGTCATATTGTAGAATACAATGTGCCAAGTCTGACTCATTATCCCACAAATGAGCCCTAACCTCCCTATTTCTGTCAAGGTCAAGGACATCAATATCATTCTAGTCACCCAGTTTCACAACTTGTGCTCAACCAGTTCCTTAAACTGTGCCCATGTCATACCTTCTTGTCTTTTTGAATTATTATTATTATTACACTGAATCTAGAATGCTTATGATGATAACGATTTAACAAAGGCAACTGGTAATATGGTTTATCACTCTATTTGAGGAGGATCCAAACATACAAGATGGTGTTTTCCAAAGCCACAATGTTTGAAGACTCAGATGGAAGAGATCCAACACAGTAGGGCAAGTCCAGGGTGGCAGGAATGGGCAGTTAATGAAAATCCCCATTAATTAGTGACTAAGAAGTTTTTTCCAAGATTAAAAATGAGAGTGATCTGGGCATGTTTGTATCTGGGAAGGAATCGGTAAACAGCAAAAGATTACCCTTGCCCTTGCTACCTTTTGACCCCTTGATACCTTAGTGAAGAGTTTTGATTTGGTCACAGCTTAACTGATCTCTTGGACTCAGGTCTATAAAAGGGAGAAGACAGATGTGCTTTAGGGATGAGAGAAGAAGAGCTGAGCCAGAGGCCAGAGCTAAGAGAGAGTAAAGAAGGACTCTTCATGGGCAGATTTGATTCTATGTGGGAAGAAGTCTAGGCATCATCACAGCACCTCAGACAGCCCCTCAGGCCTGAGGACAGAAGATAGGAAGAAGCTTTGGCAAGTGGCCTAGGAGTTACTGGAGGGAGGAACATTTGGCTTCAAGACAGAAAACAATTTCTCTTCCAACTCTCACCAGGAACTCCTTGTCCTCTCTATTTCTATTCCACCCCTAGCTCCCTGGGGGACTGTGTACATGTATAGGCTGTAACCCTCAGAAATATGACTCCTCTCTGTAATATTTTTTTTTAGCTTTTTCAAACACTAGTCATTGGATCACCTCTGGTCCTCTGAGCTATGTCAGATCTATCTGGTCCCTTTTATAGGGTGGGGTCCAAGAATATGGTTCAATCTATGACAAATATAACTCCATCAACCATCTTAAAGGAGGTGTTAATGGATCATTTGGCACCAAGGCCAAGAAAGTACCTCCTACATCTTCATTAGGAGATATTATCAACCTCCCAAACAAAAATTTAGAACTATACCGGAGGTGGAGAAGAACCTGCAGCCTCGAGGCCACATGTGGCCTTCTAGGTCCTTGGGTGCAACCTTTTTCTCTGAGTTCAAGTTTTACTTATGATAATCCTTTAAGATCATTTGAGCCCCAATAAGGGCCCAAAACCTGAATTTATCTTTTCTCTCTGAGTGAACTAAAAATGTCCCTTCCTGTGTCAGCAGCTACAGGACCAGATGAAACTGACCAGCATTCTTCCTGTTTGTGATCACTAAAGACAGGATGACTGGGACCAGACACTCTCTTGAATAATGGGACTTTTCTTATCTTGGTATCCTAAGGACATATATCATGTAGGGGAAACACAGATATCCTGAGACTATAATTCTAATCGACACTTTGTTACTTTTCTTGTTTTATTGTATATACAACCTATTCAAATAAGAAACTTCCTTTCTCATGCTATATGTTAAAAACATATGGAGGCTATATATTTTTTGAATAACACAGACATCCTGAGTCAGCGCTTAAATGTCCTCTTAAAACTGCTTGAGTCAGTCAGAGTTAAAGCTCTGGCTTCATGTTACATGTCCCTAACTTAAAGGAATAAGTAATGTAAATTTACTTACCATCTAGCTTGTTGACTCTTTAACCAACTTTCAGGTCTACACTTAACAAATCCTCTTATTAAGGGGATTTGTTCTGTGACGTTTGGATCCAGTGAAACAGCCACACTTGAGGACCTAGAGGGCCACCTGTGACCTTGAGGCCACAGGTTCCCCACCCCTGAAAACAAAAAGAAGAAACAGGGGAGTAGTTTGGGAAACATCACAATCCTGGCACAGTCATGATTTCATGGACTTCAATTACCCAGACATCTACATCTGACTCCTCTAGAGAAGGGTAATGAAGAACCTTAACCATGACATTTGAGGATTAGTTGAAGACATTTAGTTTCTTTATCCTGAAGGAGAGGACTCAGGGAACACATAGACTTTTTAAAGCATTTGAAAGGCAGTCATGTGCAGGAGGTGTTTGTCCCCAAAAGGATGAAATAGGAGCAATATGTTGCAATGAGATAATTTTGGCTTGAAGGCAAGGTAAACCTACTGTTAGTTTTCCAAAAGTGGAATGGGCTGCTGTAAGCAAGGTGGATTTTGTTATTCATTTATCTAATACTTGTTCCCAGGATCCATGACCGTAACAATCAACTAGTTCCCAGGATTTCATACTGTAAACAATTTCTACTGCCTCTGCACAGTGGTAAGTCATCAGCATGTTGCTACAGTTAATGTAAACTTGTGAGACTATTGTTGACAAATTGCCTTCTTTGTGTGCTTCTCTATAAATCAAGTGAGTACTGCTCAGTGAGTGGATATTTGGGGAACATGCCAGCTGAATGCTGTGCATACCTTGACCTGCCCCCATCAAGGCTGGGGGTAATGTGAGAGTGTAATGTTGTTTGCCTCAACAGACCCCCGTTGAGGCTTGGGGAGAATGCACAAGCTGGAATGCTTTGCTGCCTCGATTAGCCCCCATCAAGGCTTAAGGGAATGAGATAGGAGTTGTGCTCCCAAGTAGGGGTTGTTGCCCCATTCTCACTGACCCCTACAAGAAGAGTAATTAGGGGTTGCTGTACGAGTTGGTGCTCCCATTATCAGCAACTCCATTAAGAAGAATGGAATAAATTATTTAATCCCTCATTATGTCTCAGTTCCTATCCTTCTGGCTGTCTAGATCAAGAGTGAAACTGCTAGAAGGTAGTGATTTTTCCCCTCTTTGGAACTCTTCAAGCAGAGTCTTAAAGCTGGTCCAAGGCTGAAGAGCAATGGATTAAAGCTAGACCATTTCCAAGTTACTCCTTTTTCTGTTAGAACAAAGAAAATTGAGAAAACAATAGTAATTGTGATTCTTTCAGTAAAAGGGTCAGAGTGACCAAGAAAGTACAAATCCATTGTAGTATGGAGATAAAGAAGGAAAAATTGAGCATTTAGGCATATATCCATTAGAATCTTTCAGGCTGACTTTCTAGGAGCAAGGGTAAAGGCGTGTTCAGATTTGGGACCTGGAAAATGGGAATAGATCAGCAATAAAGCAATCAACCAACAAGCGTTTATTAAGCAAGTATAGCCAAAGGACCTGGATTCTAATTGTAGGAGCACTAGAATAATAAAAACAATAATGTGGTAGCAAAAATAGCTTTTCTTTGAGTTAATATAAGCTCATATTTCCAACAGCAGAGAGGAAAATCCAGTAAAAACCCTGCCAATCAGTTCCTGGAGGGGAATTTTGAGGCTTCAATAAACCTGATTTAGGGTGGTCTCTTTAATGCAAACTTCCCCTGAGAATGCAATCTAGAGACTTATATAGGTCTCTAGGCTGTTAAGGATAAGGGAATTCAACTGGATAGATTTATTCTACTACCTAGCTGGACAAGTGCATACAATTCTTTTGGCTGGGGGTTGAGAGTAGGGTTGTGTTATACAGTGGTAGTGATTGAACTGAAACTAAGAGCCTCTTTATTCAGTTTTTTTTTTCATATATAGTCTTCAGCAAATTCCTTGTCTCCTAAAATGTCAACTCTACACCAGGCACTGTGGATACAAAGACAAAAATAGAATAATCTCTATTCTTAGGGAGCTTACATTCTACTTGGGGAGACAGAATGCACATATATATGTGAATACATCAAATAAATGCAAAATAAATTCAAGGTAGGGTAGACACTAGTATTTAGGGGTTTCAGGAAAGGCGTCATGTGGAAAACGGTGTTTGAGTTGAGTCTTAAAGGGAGTAGGGGACTCTACAAAGCACAAGTGAGGGGGCAGTAAATCCGGGCATTGAGGATAGCCAATGTGAAGGCACTGACAGGGGACATGGAACATTAGAGTGCGGAGAGAGGAGCGCAGTATAATGAGGCTGGAAAAGTAGGCTGGAGGCAGGTTGTAAAGGGTTTTAAAAGCCAAACAAGCATGTGTGTATGTGGATGTGTGTGTGTGTGTGTGTGTGTGTGTGTGTGTGTGTGCATGTGTATGTGTTTTCCTAATGGCAATAGGAAACCACCAAATTCTACTGAGCAGGGGTATGACATGGTCAGTCAGATCTATGCTTAAAGAAAGTCTCTTTTATGGCTATATGGAGGATGGACTGAAGTGGGGAGGAGACTTACAGCAAGGGATACAATTAGGAGGCCATTGCAATAGTATAGGTTGGAGGTGATGAGGGACTGAACTAAGTGGCTGTGTGATTTGTGAGAAGTGGATGGATGTTGAGTAGATAGATATGGCAAGATTTGGCAAATAATTACATACGCTGGGGAGGGGGAAGAGAAGAGTCAAGGAAGATATTGAGGTTGTGAACCTGAGACTGAAAAAATGATTGTGCCTTTAATAAAAATAGAGAAGTTTAGAAAAAATTATGGATTTGGGGGAGAAAGATAACAAATTTTGTTTTGGGGCATATTGAGTTTGAGATGCCTATAGCAGGGCTTCTTGAACTTTTTCCTCTCATGACCCCTTTTCGTGTTTCGGCAGCTTTCCTTGGTGTTGCGTGGCCAGAGGGCATGCCCAGTGCAAAGTGCACATGCTGTGTGTTCAGAACCAAGGCTGCAGTGAAGTTGCACAATGCAGAACAGGCAAGCACTGCCAAAACCCCTCAGACTCATTACCTGTTTGATTTTGAATTGATTTTTGGTTGTTACACGTTCAGAAACCTTTTACTGCCAAATTTTTTGCCATCCCATGTGGTTGTGACCCACAGTGTAAGAAGTACTGGCTTATAGGACATACAGTTTGAAATGTCTAATAGGCAGTTTGTGATTTGGACTGAAGTTCTGAAAAGACTAGGGCTGGATATATAGATATGGAAGTAGATTTCCTAGATATGAAAATTAAAACCATGGGAGCTGATGAGGTCACCAAACAAGAACGTATAGAGTGAGAAGAGGGACCACTACAGAGGGGGCTACATCCATAGTTAGGTAATGTATGGATGATGAGCCTGAAAAAAAAAAAACTGAGACGGGTAAGGAGAGAACCAAAATAAATGTGTCATAAAAACCCAAAGAAGAGAGAGTACCTAGGAGGAGAGAATGTTAGACAGGATCAAATTTCTGCAAAAAGGCCAAGAAGGATGAGGCTTGAGAGAAGACCATCATATTTGACAATTAAGAGAGCAATGGAAACTTGGAAGAGAGATTATTTAGTTAAGTAATGAAACAGCGAGGTTCCCTGAGGAAGAGACAAGGTGCAGCATGTGCAAGTCAAATCAAACTACCACCTCTAACAACTTCAATGGAAACAACTCAGTAGTCAGATCCCAAGATCCCTAAGGATAAGGATACTCCTTATATTGCTGGCATTGCTCTGTCAGCCATTATTCAGGAAAGCAAGCTCTGGATGCAATCTGGCAAATGCTTCCATAGGTGCTGCAATCCTTGACTCCTTGGCTACCGAAGACCTGGAAAATAAAGTTCTTGACACCAAAAGTCCATAGCGCTGTCAAATGGTTCAACATCAAAAGCACATATGGTTTTATCAGTGGAATTGACATTAAATATGTGGAGTTTTTGGCTGAGGAGTTTGGCTGAGGAAGGGAGGAGAGGTTATAAGATGATAGCTTGAGCATAGGGATGGGACTAGTGAAGGTTTTTTAAAGATGGAGGAGAGTTGGGCATGCTTGTAAAGCAGCACGGAAGGAACCTGTAAAATAATGAGAGATTAAAGAATAGAGAAGTAATAGAAATGATTGAGAAAGTAATCTGTTGGAGAATACATGAGGGGGGGAATGGGGAAATGAAAGGAACCCATGGAAAAGGGCCATCTCTTCATCAGATACTGAAGTAAAGAAATGAGAGTGGGAGATGATGCTAAGGTGTTGTGAAATGGAGAGGTGTTGTGAAGAAGAGGGAGCTTTAGGTGAACAGTCTCTCTTTTCTCAGTAAAATACAAGGTAGACAAATAGCAGTTTCTCCATCTCTTCCTACCTAGTTAGTGTTTAACAGCTCCAACTTCTCTAACTATCCCAGACAACTTGGTTGTACTTTATTTTGTTGGTGAATCCATTCCAAATTGAGGAGTGAAGTACAATTAATTTACCAGAAAGTAGTGGGTTACAGTGCTAAAATGGAAAATCTTACTGTTACTCAAGGGCGAAAAGGTATCAGTCATGTCAGGAGTTCAGCAGTCCCTCAGTGACCTCTCTCCCAGATGATTTATTCCTCATCTCACTTCCCTGTGGTGATTTGTTGGGAGAGGGATGACAAGATTATAGAAGACTACTGAGTTTTTTGTTTAGTATGTTGTTTACCTAGGAAACTAAAGGACTGAATCTTCCAGCCAGTCTTATTTCAGAAGTACATGTTACCATATGGTTTCTTTTTAGTAATGGAGAGAGATGATGGTGGGCCCATAGTTGTACTTAAGAATTCTGACTAGACTCTGCAGAGTCATAAGGGTGAAATGTTGTTGTTCTGTCATTTCAGTTATGTCTGACTCTTCATGACCCCATTTGGGGTTTGGTTGGCAAAGATACTGGAATGATTTGCCATTTCCTTCTCCAGCTCATTTTACAGATGAGGAAAATGAGACACACAGGGTTAAGTGACTTGCTTACAGTCATGTAGCTAGTAAATATCTGAGACCAGATTTTCACTCACATCTTCCTGACTGCAGGCTCTATTCACTGCCACCGCTTCTAACTGAAGTAATTTAGGGTTTAATCCTGACTGCAGGCTTGGTTCTCTATTCACCACCACCATTTCTAACTGAAATAATTTAGGGTTTAATCAACTGTCTACAATGAGAGCGGAAGACACTACCAAGTAAAGCAAGGAATACTCCTTCCTATGAATGATCTGCTTCTTCAGACCTGTTTCGTTCCCTTCTTCTTTGAAAAAAAATCATCTCTTTTGCTTTTATATCACATTTTCCTCCAAATATTTCTGTCTTCTTCTCTTCCTCCAGAGACCCAACTTTTGTAACAAAGGATGAAAATGAGAGAAAAAAATTCAGTTCAGCAAAATTAATGAACACCTCAAGTGAGCTTGACAGTACATGTTTAGTGTTCCACATTTAAAATCTGTCAAGAAAAGAGGGAGATGTATTTTCTTATTTCTTCAGGGTCAAGCTTGGTGATCATAATTATGTAGCATTAATTTTCCTTTCTGTTATTCATCTTTCCATTTATATCATTGTAGTCATTGTTTTCTGGGTTCTGCGTACTTCAGTTTGTGTCAGTTAATATGCCTTCCATGCTTCTGTTCAGAGTTAATATTCATAGTTTCTTACAGCATAATAACATTACATTATATTCATGTGCCACAATTTGTTCCATAAATGATGGACATCTACTTTGTTTCTGATTATTTGTTACTACAAAAAAGCACTGCTATAAGTATTTTGCTGTGTTTGGGACCTTTCTTTCTATCTTTGGTGGTTCCTTTCTAAAAGTCTGAGGCACATGTCTCCCTTTTCCAATTCTCAGGAAGCTGATCTCTGGTTATAGTAAACTTCAATGAGTAAACTGATTCAGATCTATACATATTCTGATTACTTATATAAATGCCATATCTGCATTTATTCTATCAGTCAATCAAATAATCAGCAAGCATTTATTTAGCTCCTAATATGTGCCAGGCTCTGTGCTAGGTTCTGGAGATACAAAGACAAAAGTGGAAGAGTCTCTGTTCCCAAGGAGTTTAAATTCTAGGAAGGGGAAACAATATAAGCATAGACAGATGTGTACAAAATAGAGACAAGATAATTCTGTGAAGGTACTAACATGGAGAGGGGATATTGAGAAAGTCCTTATGTAGGAGGTCATGCTTGCACTATGCCTTGAAGGAAATTTCAAATTCTAAGAGACAGAGATGAGCAGAGAGTGCATTTCAGGGATGGAGAATAGCCAGTGCAAAAATATCTATATATCTAGATATATAGATATATATCTAGATATACGTAGATAGATAGATAGATATAGATATAGATATATGGAAGATGGAGTGCCATATATGAGGAACAGTAAGAAGATCAGTTTGACTTGATCATCGAGTACATGAAGGAAAGTAATGTACAATAAGACTGGATAGGTAGATTGTAGTTAGTTATGAAGGACTTTAATTGATTGTATGAGTGACAGTGTAGAATAAAGGATGACTCTAAGATTGTGAACTTGAGTAACTTTAAGTCAAGTACCATGTCTTATCACCTTTGTATCCCTGTTTGGTGCTCAATAACGTTTCTTGAGTGAATGATGTCCTGTATTACTGACTTATTTTGAATCTACTGCCTTGACTTGACCTAAGCTTCTGTCTCAGGATTCAGCTCAGTAATCTAACTCTAGCTCCTGAGGGCTCCCTTTTCTTCACTATGACTCTAATTCCAATTAATTCCAACAAAATGGCTCAACAGAGCCAGAATTCCTTCCTCTATTGGTCTCTGAGTCTGTTGATAGTGTTGTATATGTGAAAATCACCTCCCCCAAGAAACTGTATGTCAGACTATATTTCAAAGCCAAACAGAAAAAACCCACATCTCTTCTCCCCTTCATGCATTGCAAGATAATAATGATAATAACAAGTGACCATAGTGCTTTAAGATATATTATCTCATTTGATTCTTAAAACAACCTGAAGAAGGCAATTACTATATGTATCATTAGTCTTTTTTTTTTGTGAGGCAGTTGGGATTAAGTGACTTGCCTAGGGTCATACAGCTAGTATCAAGTGTCTGAGGCCAGGTTTGAACTCAGGTCTTCCTGACTCCAGGAACGGTGCTCTGTCCACTGCACCACCTAGCTACCTTCCATTAGTCCTTTATTAAAGATGAGGAAACTGAGACTTAGAGGTGAATGATTTCCATGGACAAATAGCTAGAAAGTGTCAAAATAAGGATTTGAGAAACCCCTGTGCTTGGAAACCCCTTTTGAAGGAATCACTCAGGGAGCCTTTGAATGTGCCAAACTCAGCACTCAAAAGTATTTTAAAATAAATATGCTAATGACATCTAGGAATAGGATGCTCCTGCCCCCAGATTTTGTGGAAATGAAGGAGCAGCTGTGAATCAGCCATAATAAAGGACAAGGGGGGATGGAGGTCAAAGTAAAAATTTGCACAAAATCCATCTCTCATGCTAACCGTCAACCAACCCACAACTGTCTTTAACTAAGCAAGACATCTGAGAATAATTAGACACAATAATAATAGTCCTTCTATTGTGCTGGGAAGAATGAATGGTAAATGAGGAAGTGGTGACCTCGACCTGCTGAGGAAGGGGGTCCCACATACTGTACCTGTAGAACGATGAGATCTCAAGAAAGGTGTATCTTTGTAAAGGACAGAAGCCACTTTTGATCACAGGAGGTCTAAAAGAGAAAGAAAAGGGATAACACTATTGAAAAGCTGTCATCCTGTTAAGAAATACATGAGTCAAATGAAAATGACACTGATGCTCCTCCAGTCTCTTTAGATACTTTGGTGAGTCACTTTACTGCTTAGTACATCAGTAACATTTGGAAAACACATCGCAAACCTTAACATGCTATAGAAATCCTAGTTGTTGTTGATATTATTCCCCCATCTCTAAAATAGGGGTGATTTGCCTAGCCAGCTTCTAGTCACTGCTCTTAGTTCTTCACTCTAGGGCCAACCCGAACAAGTCTAATCCCTGTTTTCCATGGCATTCCAGATATTTGAACACAGCTATCATTTCCTCCCTCAGTTTTCTTTTCTCTGAGCTACATAAATGCCCAATTCCTTCAGCTGATCATCACATAACACAGTTTTGAGTCACCTTGCCATCTGGTTACCCGCTTTTGGACATATTGTCATTCATTAATATCACATCCTTCATAGTATATGTCATAACAATTCTCTTCCTCCCACTCCAGCATCAAAGACTTTGGAAAGCTCCAGCACAGAACTGAACCTAATAAGGTGAAATTTGGTAATGATAAATACAAGGTATTAACTTGATTTTTTAAAAAAAGTCAACTTCAGGGGTAGCTAGGTGGCACAGTGGGTAGAGCACTGGCCCTGGAGTCAGGAGGACTTGAGTTCAAATCCAGCCTCAGACACATGATACTCACTAGCTGTGTGACCCTGGGCAAGGCGCTTAACCCCAATTGCCTTGCAAAGAAAAAAAAATCAACTTAATTAGTACAAGATAGAGGAAGTATGATTAGACAGCAATTTTTCTAAAGATCTAAGGTTTTGGCGTATTGCTTTTTTCCCCCACTTAATAGTATTATTTTTTTCCAATTACATGTAAAGCTGGTTTTCAACATTCAGTTTTCTAAGATTTTGAGCTCCAATTTTTTTTCTCCCTCTCTCCCCTCTTTCCTCCCCAAGATGGCATGCAATCTGATATAGGCTATACATGTACGATGACATTAAACATATTTCCACATTAGTCATGTTGTGAAAGAAGAATCAGAACAAAAGGAAAAAAACATGAGAAAGAAAAAACAGAAAGAGAGAACAGTATGCTTCGATCTGCATTCAGATTCCATAGTTTTTTCTCTGGATATGGATAGCATTTTCCATCATGAGTCTTTTGGAATTGTCTTAGATCATTGCATTACTGAGAAGAGCTAAGTCTATCAAAGTTGGTCATTGTACAATGTTGCTGTTACTGTGTACAATGTTCTCCTGGTTCTGCTCACTTCAGTCAGCATCAGTTCATGTAAGTCCAAGTTTTTCTGAAATATGTGTGCTCATCATTTCTTATAGCACAATAGTATTGCATTACATTCATATACCACAACTTGTTCAGCCATTCCCAATTGATGGGAATCCCCTCAATTTCCAATTCTTTGCCACCTCAAAAAGAGCTGCTATAAATATTTTCATACATGTGAGTCCTTTTCCCTGTTTTATTATCTCTTTGGGATATAGATGTAGTAGTGGTATTGCTGGATCAAAGGGTATGCACAGTTTTATAGCCCTTAGGGCATAGTTCCAAATTGCTCTCCAGAATGGTTGGATCAGTTTACAATTCCAGGTTTCAGCATATTGTAAACTTGATGAGAGTCAGCATTATGGTGTGACAGTCAAAAATGCTAATTAGAATAGCCAGTTTTTATAGAGAATTTTAAGGTTTGCAAATAATTTTGCATACATCATCTCACTTGATCCTTGCAACAATACTGGAAGGTAAACATTATTATTATTATTATTATCCCCATTTTACAGATGAAGAAATTGAGACAAACAGAGGTTAAGTGACTTGCTGAAGGTCATATAGGTAGTTAGTGTCTAAGGCAGAATTCAGACTCGAGTCTTTCTGACTCCCCCTTCAGTGGCCTATCCTAATCTGATCTTCAGCTTCATGAAGGGAGGGATAATTTCCCAAAAGAAGGTGAGAGTCCTTCTGTACTCTGCATTGTGTTAGAGCATTGTGTTCAGTTCTGCAAGCCACAGTTTTAAAAAAAAATACATTAATCATCTGGAGAGAGTCCAAAGGAGAAAAATCAGGATGATTATAGGATCAAAAATCATACATTCATATATACCCCCAATCTGAAATTAAGTCTTGCCTAAGATCACAGAGGTATAACAGAGACAAAATTAGAATTCAGGTCCTCATCTTTAGAGCTAATATTATTTCCATTCTGAAAGGTCTTGAGGCCATGCACCATAAAGTCTGGTTGAAGAAACTGGGATAAATTAGCTTGAAGAAAAGAAGTCTCCAGGGAGTCATGCTAATTGTCTTAAAGGATCTGAAAACCTATTGTATAAAAGAGGGATTAGACTTGTTCTGTTTGGTTTCAGAGAGCAGAGTTAAGAACAGTAAATGAAAGTTGCAAAACTAATGCAGACTTAATATCAGAAAACAACTTTGTAAAAATTAGAGCTCTTCCAAAATAGAATGGCCTGCCTTGGGAGGTGGTGGAGACCCCCCTCACTGGAAGACTTCCAAAGAAGAAACTGAAGGACCACCTGTTAGGTACATTAAGATAGGGACTCCTTTTAAAGCATAGGTTGGACTAAAGTTTGGGGGGGGGGCTGTTTTTTCTTTCTCCTCTGCTTTTCTATTATGACCAGCCTGCTATGTTATAGGAACACAAGATCCAAAGTACGAAGTGTCTTGTTTAGATTGAGTTTGGGTAGAGAAGACAGCTCTCAAGATAGCCAGAGATGGATTTTCTTCTTGCTTAGATATTTTTCCTATGTGAAACAGAGGAGTTTTCATAGGAGAGCACCAATCCTTTATTTCAACTTAAAACCATTCAGGAACCAGGGAATATTGAGACAAATGATAATAATTATTGGTCCTTATATTTCTATTTTTCCTGACTCAGTCATGACCAGAAGGCAGTTTCCTCCTTTACAACATGAGAGGTTTGGATTAGATGACCCTCTAAGGTATCTATCTTTCCAACTCTAAATCTGTAATCCTAAATAATGAAACTATATGGCATTTAGCCAAAAACTAAAATATCTCAAGATAGCCATATCAAGGAGCAGATCAGTTTCAAATAATTTTATTTCTCCCAGAAAATCTACCAAGAATCATATTAATATCATAACATTAAGAGAGAATGCCCAAAAGATTTGTTAGCTGTGAATATTTTTTTTCCGGTAGAATGAATAATAAAGAAAGGTGAAGTGGTCTTTTAAGATAGAAATTCTCATTTTCCTGGCAGAGTTTACAAGTGTAGGGAAGAACTATATGAACTCACTTGCTGTAATTATCTATAGATGAAGCCTCATGTGTAATGAGGGCTGTTCCTTGCATATATCATGGAATATTGCTGTATGACTCAAAGGGCTAGCCTCTTCTCTCCCACCTTTCTCCAAGGGATACTCTAATTCCTAACAGAAGGAGAAACAGAAGATTGGATCTGAAGGCCACTTTGCTGTCCTCAGAGAGAAGGGATACCTGGTTAGGATTATATCTATCTGCTCCCTTAAATATTGTTAGTCTATAGGATAGGATCAGGTTCAATCTAACTTCTGATTGCCCTGTCATTATTGGGGGGAAACAAGACCCCAAGCTCTATACAAAGCTAGACCTCTTTGCCACCAAATGCCAGTTCCATAATGAACATTCATAGCAAATAGCAAATTTATCCAAATTGTAGCAAAATAGAAATCAGAGAAAGTTTACATAGGAGAATATATACTGGAAAATACAGGGTGAAGGAACTCTTGCATTGGGATTGAAACAATTCAGCTCAACTAAGACAGAATCCTTGATCTCACCCCAGGGGAAACTCCCTAAAGTCTCTAGGGCAGCAAGCTGATGATAGGGACATGATGGAGACTATCAGCTCCTCTTATGTTTTCCCAGGCTTTTCCTTCAATAATCTTGTCTAGGGCTGACCTTTTCCATCTTCTTTCTCAAGGCTAGAAGCCAGAAGTGTCTACAGCAATTTAAAACTTGAAGAGTCGCAAAGAAGACTGAAGAAGTCTGGAGCTCTTGCACTCTCAACAACTCCACCAAACCCCTTTTGTAGGGCAGGGTGTTTGCTTCTGCAAATAAGGAGAGTGTCCCACACCAATGAGCTTTGGAAGAGGAGTTACATTCCTTCCCTGGGCCAAAACTCTTTGCAATCGCTTGCAAAGATCAGCTGCAACAAGTCCAAAACCTGTAACTATACAGTATAAATACAAATATCAGTGTTTAAAGCAACAAGGATGATTTTCCCAGCATCTTGGGCAACCAACCTTTGATACTGTTGAAATTGAAATAAACAAATGCACATTAACAGCATATTAGTAGTAGAGGTCTATATCCCAAAGAGATCATAAAAAAGGGGAAAAGACCTCCACGTTCAAAAATATTTCTAGCAGCCTTTTTTGTGGTGGCATGATACTAGAAAATTGAGGGGATGCCCATCAGTTGGGGAATACTGAACAAGCTGTGGTATATGAATGTAACGGAATACTATTGTGCTGTAAGAAATGATGAACAGGCATATTTCAGAAAATTCTGGAAAGGATTGTATGAACTGTATGCAAAATGAAATGAGCAGACCAGGAAAACATTGCACACAGTACCTGCAACATTGTGTGATGATCAACTATGAATGACTCAGCTCTTCTCAGCAACACAATGATCTAAGACAAGTACAAAGGACTCATGAAGGAAAATGTTATCTACATCCAGATAAAGAACTGATGGACTCTGAATGCAGATGGAAGCGTAGTTTTTTTTTTACTTATTCTTTCTTGTAGTTTTTTTATCTGTTTCTTTTTTCACAACTGTGACTAATATGGAAATATTTTTAAATGATAACACACATATAAACTATATAAACTGCTTACCATTTTCAGAAGAAGAGAGGGGAGAGAGGCAGGGAGAAAAATTTGGAAATCAAAATCTCGTAAAAATGAATGCCAAAAATTTTCTTGACATGTAACTGGGGAAAAAATACAATACTAAAAAAAAAAACCCCAAAACCAGTACATGACAGTATACAGAGTATTACCTGAGAAGATAGCTACAGTGACAACATACCTCACTACATACAGGACATGTACATGTGTTATATATGTACATTTTGAAAGTATATGCATATCCCTAGTATATAGCAATCAGTCAAATGCAATAAGCATAGCTAACAAAGCAAAACTGACTAGCTGTGGTAACACATTAATAGGCCTGCATGTAAAATACAACTTAATTATAAGCATTAACATATATGCAAAATAATTAACAGTCATTACTACACCATGAACATAACACAAGATAATCAAATAAACATAAGAGCAAAATAAAACAAACATATGCTTAAACATATATTAATTCACATGTATAGCAGTAAGCATAACCAATTATATGCAAGGTGCTTTTTACATGGAAATTCTCTAGCATTGTTACCTAGAGAGGCATGTTTAATTATATCCTCAGTTTACCTGTAATATCAAAACTCAGCTTAGTAACTGGTTTAATAGTTCTCTGACTGATCTTTCAGCTCCTATACCAGAGCTAGTAGCTGGAATGGGCTGACCATCAGGACCATTATAGACTTGTGTCTCTACTCTTGGGCTAATGACCATTTCAGATTGACTATCAGTATTTTCAAGTTCTGTGGGTTGAATCTGTACCCTTGGAAAATTTGTAGTAGGTTTGGGCATGACCAGAGTTGCTTTTGGGTTCAGTTCTACTAACATGTAATAATATACAATTTCCTTCACTGGATTTGTCATTTTCAGTGCCCATATCTGATTCAGAAAGTCCTTTTTTTTCCCCCTTAGGCTGTTCAGGTTAAGTGACTTGCCCAGGGTCACACAGCTAGTGACTATCAAGTGTTTGGTCCGAGACAAGATTTGAACTCAGATCCTTCTGGCTTCAGGGCTGGTGCTCTATCCACTGTGCCACCTAGCTGCCCCCAGAAAGTCTTTGTACAACTGGTGGACAGTCTTTTCCTCAGCCTTTTCCTAGGTTATTGTCCATCAGTTCTCTCCACTGGTTCATTAGAAAGTTCAGCTAACTTTCTTATGGGCAATAGGTAACAGTAGTAAATAGTTCTGAAAGGGTCCCCTCCATTCTCAGGGGCTATTTTGCAAATAGTCTCTCAATTGCTTTTTATGGGTTAGCTTTCCAACAGTCAAGTTGGAAGTAAGTCCCTGGACAAACTGAAAGCTGGCTTTTCTTTGTCTTCCTCACACATAAGAATCTGGTAGTATTCACTATCTAAATCCAAGACGGAAAACTGTTGGTTGTCTAGCAGACAATTCGGGGTATCTTTTACCTGTGGCATAGTATACTGGTCCACTTTAGTCCCTTTTGTTCAAAGTTCAGTAATAAACACCCAACTGTATCTTTCCATTCTCCTTAGGTACCACAACTATGGGTGATGTATAAGGGCTGCCAGCTTCAGTGATGATGCCATGAACTAGCATTTCTTTTCAGATGGTTTCTGAGGTCTTCCATAATAGACAGAGGAATCCTCCTAGATCTTTCTCTGAAGGATCAGGAATCAGTGAACTTTACTTGGTGTGTTAGAATTTGAGCACATCCCACATTCCACTCATGCATTGAAAACACACCTGTCCCCTTGCTGAGTTCCAGCCTCAACCTGTCTTTCCATACTTGTGGTGCTAGAGAGTTCCCAAAGCCAAATGCCTCAGAAACCAGTTCAGAGGATGAACAGTTGGGCTCCTGCGATGTTCATGGGAATCTCTTGCCTCTATCCTCTAAGTAAGTCTTTGCATAGTCTACATCCATAGTCAGGGTGTGATTCACAGCCCTTTTCTTTATTTAGTTCTTTTTTATTCTCTGTATTTCTCATGGACCTAAAACTTTTGAGCTACCTATTTTGGGCTTCCTATTCTAAAAAACAGTTGAGCTAATGACTCAAAGACCCTTAAGTCCTTGATTCAGTCACTATTTATCTGGCACCCCAAAAGTGCAGAGATATTTAAAATATGTAGATAAAAAGACACAAGGAATTTATTGTCCAATAGGGAACAAGGATATATGTGTAGTACCCCTCCCAGAGACCAGTAAGAATGTTAGAGTTGGGAGCCAAATAAATGCAGGAATTTAATCTCTGGATACCAGCTTCACACTTGCTTTGAGAAACATGGTAAAATTCTATAGTTGGGGGCAAGAGAACCAAATGCTTAACCTGGAGGTGGTGAAAAACAGCAGGGGCTTGAGCCAGGTCAGCATCCCAGATGAGGTCCTTATGCTAAACATTTCCACTGAGGGCACAGTGAAGAGGGCACAGAGGAGGAACCCTGATAGCTTGGGATGTGATGAAAAGGGGGACAGTCCAGCGATGCATAGTACAAAGCTAACATGTAGTAATATTTTTTATTTGTGCAATTGACTTAGGGATTATCCACACACACACACACCCATCTTTTCTCTGAGAAAAAGGAGGGGAATCTATTCCCATATACGAGTCCTTCTTCTCTTTGCTTTATCCATTCCCCAATGGAGAATTTCTTCCTCTTTTCCCAACCCCATAAATGAAAACTATGTGGCCCAGTTCAGAACTGTTATCTCTTTAATAATACAACTTTAAGTTTTCTTAGTACGTAATTGATATTCTGCTAAAAGTTGGATAGTCATTAGAGTCTGAACCAATTTTGCTTATTTAAATGTATGTAGTGAGATTCAGTAAGGAGGGAAAACAAAGCCAGAAAGAACGCAGATTTAAATTATTGAGGTTTCAGATACACCATTTAGATTTTGACAGTACAAACTGATTGAGCATTAGAACCACATGTTTAACTGAAATTAGAGTGCATTAAAGGGGAAAAGAGAACAATTTGGGGGACCGTAATTACTCAAGATGTGACCAGTAAAAGAAAGATACTCTCCTAGACATAGGTAGTAAAGCAAGCTGGTTCAGAAAGAACAACCATTTTAGCACATTGGGCTTGATATATAAGTTTCAAACCCCAAATGGAAGTGGGAAGTGAGTCACTGAGAAAGAAAGACATGCCTCCATGAAAAGGAAAAAGAATGAGTTCTTTCCTTGAGCAAGCTAGGGGATTGTTAACAGCCTAGCCTCCTTTGTTTGCAAGCACAATCTGACGTATTTTACATATATATATCATCAGCAAGACTGGCCTTATAAGTAGGAAGAGAAAGTAGTTGCTGATACAGATAAGTTGGGGCAGAGCTGCCCACTCAAAAGCACTGTCACCATATCTGAAATTACAATGTTATATATTCTTCCCTTTGGGCATAAAAAACTTCATAGAATCTCAGACTTGGAAGGGACCCCAGAGTACTGCCCTTAGACCCAAGCAGGCCCTACCCTGGCTCATGCTTTGGAGAACCTTATTCTCATCAAATGCACAATTATTAAGATAAATATGAAAAGTACAAAATAAAACAATATCATTTATGAATGACTTGAACAGCCAAACACATGCTGCCTTATTTGGTATAGCATATGGAAACATCCAGATAAAGCTAAATTAAGCCCAGCAATTTTTCTGGATCATGTGCTGTGAAGGTAGTATGAAGGAGGTAGAAATGTGTCAGTGGTGAAGTGTGGCCAGCTACTGGACACCATTTGACACATCTATGCTTCAGACAAGGTCAGCTCCACTCTCAGCTCTGTCAGATTGAGCTAACTGGGGCTTCAGAAGCTACTGCATCTGGTGCATGAGGTGAGGGTAGAAGGGAGGAAAGCAAATTTTCAAGATTCTGTGAAACTTGTGGAAGGGTTAGACTGGACTTAGGCATCTGCCAAGAGCTAAGTCTGAGGAGAGACCATATACTAAGGACTCAGTTGCAGGTCCTGGCCTCTGTATGACTTTCCCTTATCCCAGGACTCAGATTAACAAAGCACTCTGGGATCACAGAAAAATGACATGGCCCAAGACATCTTGGATGTTCTCTTCAACAGCTGATGAAGTGGGCCCAAAAGTGAAGTGATCTCTCCTGATGGGGGTGGCAACTGAGGGGCGCAAACCAGGAATCCACTCTATAGTCTCTGATGGAGAGTACTAATTCCTCCTTGGATAGGAGCCTTGAGACAAGGACTAATTTAACTCTACTCTGTCTTCCTCTCTTTGAATCCCTGGCTCCCTTATATCACCAATTACTCCAAGCCAGTTCTCAGCCTTGGATCACTCTCACCATTCACTGCCTTCAACCCTAAACACATACTACTGAATTTCTGACTAGGTCCACTACAAATTTATGGTATACAACTTTAATAGGCTCTCACCGCTGCTAGGCAATCCTACTATACCTCCTTTATCAACTTACTATCCCATTGTCTGCCGCAGCTCTTTCAAACCTTTTCATTCCTTCTCAAATCTTTTGTAGCACCTCTCCCCCCACTCTCTCAGCTGAGCACCATGACTCACATTTAACAGAAAAAAAATTGAGGCCATTTGCCATGAACTTCCTTTTCTCTCATCTTCTTCATCTCCTACTCAGATGCCTTCAGCCACTATCTCATCCTTCAACCTTATCTCAAAAGATGAAGTGGCCTAACTCCTTACCAAGGCTAACCCCCCTGCACCTGCTCAAGCAGTAGTATTTCATGCTATCTCCTCCAACAGATTGCTCCCTCTGTCACTCCCCCCCGTATAATTTATTTTCAAACTCTCTCTGTCAATGTTGTTGTTCGGTCATTTTTCAGTCATGTCTAACACTTTGTGACCCCATTTAGGGTTTTCTTGGCAAAGATACTGAAACAGTTTGCCATTCCCTTCTTCAGATCATTTTACAGATAAGAAAACCGAGGCAAACAGAGCTAAGTGACTGCCCAGGGTCACACAGCTAGTGTCTGAAGCCAGATTTGAGCTTAGAAGATGAGGCTTTCAGGCTCTAGGCCCAGCACTCCAAGAGCTACAGTTCTTGGGATATTTGTCTTTCCCTGTGGTTGCCAGCATTCCAACTCAATTATTCGTGTTGATGCTTCTCTGACACTGACTTTTCCTGTTTCCTGGCTTCTTAACCATTCCTCTGCAGCACTCTCCTAAATGGATCACTAGCAAGTGCCTTCTGAGCTTGGGACACTGATCCAACACGTGTATAAGAAGAGTCCACATATGAAAAGTTCAAATTGTTAGGAAGATTCATCTTCATCTTACATCCAAGCCAAATCTGTCTCTTTGCAGCTTCTACCATTTGCTCAGATTCTGTCCTGAGGGCCCAAGCAAGACTAGTCAAATCTGTCTTCAATGTGACAGGACCAAAAGTAAAATCTTCTACTTGATTTTCAAAGTCCTTCATAACTTAGCCCCCCTCTTCCTCTCCAGTCTTCTTATACCTTACTAATGAGGGCCCTTTCAAGTTATTCTGATCTATATCTTGCCACTGGACTTCAAGACCAAAGGATAAACAAAAACAACCACCTTACTAACACTCTTTGATCCTGGCTGTAACTCTGGCCTCCTGGATGTTCCTCAAATAAGATACTCCATCTTCCAATTCTGGGCGTTTGTAATTGTCTCCCTTCCCATCTCTTTCTGTTGGCTTCCCTGACTTCCTTCAAGTCCCAAATAAAATCTCACCTTCTACAGGAAGCCTTTCTCAATCCCTTCTAATGTCTAGGGCCTTCCCTCTGTTGATTATTTCCTATTTATCCCATACAGAGCTTGTTTGTACATAGTTGTTTGCATGTTTTCTCCTCCACTAGACTATGAACTCCTCAAAGGAAGAAATTGTCTTTTGCCTTTCTTTCTAACACCGACACAGCCCAGTACATGCATGGCACATGGTAGGCACTTAATAAATGCTAGCTAACTGACTGACAGCCCTTTAAATACGTAAAGCTAGCTGTCATATCTCCCTATTTGCTCTTCTCTATGCTAAAAATCTCCACTTCCTTCAAGTTGTCCTTAGTGTGATGGCAAATCTCCTCCCCATATTGGTTGCCTGCCTCTACCCTCTAGAATCTAGATATTTTTCACCTTATCAATTTCTTTTCTAAAATTTCATACTCAGATTTATAAATAAATAAATACAATCAATGGGCAATGGACAGCAGGATCGCCTCCCTTATTCTAGACTCAATTAGTCTCTCAATGCAACCCAAGATCATATAAGCAATGTTGGCAATCATATTACACTCATACTGAGTTAGCATTCCTCATATTGTTGGGATGGGGAGTAACAACACTATCATCATTTTAGCGGGCATTGGTTGACACCTAGTTGAAAACAAAAATAATGTCTGATTTGAGAGAGGCAATAGTCAGTGACATTGGAAGAGAGAAGAAGAAGGTAAATCAGCAGAGCTGGACAGGATATTTCAAGGAGTTGAATCTATCTTCAGACTTGCCAGTGCATCTCTCAGGGATTTGTAAGGAATTGACTCCATCTTCACCATGACAGCTTCAATTTTAAAACCCTCCTTTAAGCATTCAAATAGATCCTTCTTCAAGTTCACTAAAATGTTATTTCCTTCCCCATTGACAGTGATGGAAATGAGCATTGGGGTCTATGACTTAAATGAATTTCTCTGTTCCACTAGGATTCGATTTGGCTTCCATTTTATTTCTAAAGATAGAGAACAGAGATTATCCTGTCAAATATAATATAATTGAAGTGCTTACCTCCTGGCCACACTCTACCAAGGGAGGAAGTGAGACTAGAAATCCCTGAAGAGAAAAGTAATCTTTACATGTCAGCCTGTGCAGTTGTTACAGATTTCAGGCGTAGGTCCGAATCTTGAGTTGTCTTCCTTTCTTCTCACTCTCCACTTTTGCTAAAGGCTCTCATTTATTTCCATATCCAAGGCACAGGCTTGCCTTAATCTAGGATTAGTGTGTGCATCAACAGGAAGCATTCTCTTAATGAAACATGGCTCTAAGTCTTTTCTTCTGGAAAACCCTCTTGTCTCATACAAACTTCTAAATTTAAAAAATAACTTCTTTTCAGAGGGTGGAGATCAATTTCCAGACATTAACCCCTACTGTCACAGGAATTTTTCAGTGACTGACCAGATCTGATAATTCAAAAATACTAGTTGAGTAGTTTCTGATCAGCTAATTAATTACTTTACATTTCTCCAGGTTTTTGTTTCAAGTCTTTTGAGTAATTTTATGTTCTTTTCACATTCAAGCCTACTAACTGACTCATTACCTTATTCATTCTCTTCTTATTGGGTACAAAAACAATCAATGGATATGATTTTTATACTTCCTTATAAATTATTACAATTATATAATCTCTCATAAATCGATCAATTATCTTTGAACACCATCCTAGTTTATTTAAACAATTTGCTCTTCTCTCATTTTCTTCCTATCTGGCCTTGAACCATGAGGACTTTCCAAGCTGAATCTTGAGAGTTGGATGGGGGAAAGAAGAGTTGCCTTGTCTTTCATGCATGTGGCCACCTCCACTCCTCTGGTGTTTGTCCTCTTCTGGTCTTAGATGAATGAGTAAATGTTTCAAAAAGTCTGAAAGTCTTGGGAGGCCTATGAAGTTGTCATAGCTTTGGCAGATCAACCATCAAAAAGAAAGGAAATCTTGTCTGTTTGATAGGACAGTGCCCAGAGTTGAGACGAAATGTAAAATACAAAAATATTTTTATTTTCTAATGAGACTTAAGATATCAGGACTACCCACTACAACCTATTTAATAAATGATCCTTCATTCTTCTTTGGAAAATCTCTAATGACGCAATCATTTTACTGTTGCATAGCTCTAATTATTAAGAGCATACACCCTTACACCAAGCCTAAATTTCCCCTTTTCAGCTTCAACTCATTCTTCCATATGACAGTTCTTCATATCCTTGAAAACAACCATGTCTCCCGCCCATCCTGAGTTTTCTCTTCTCCAATGAAAATCGCCAGTTCCTACCACCAATACTCAGCAACTAGGTAGTACAGTGTTTACAGTGTGGGGTTTAGAGTCAGGAAGGCTCATCTTTGTGAGTTTAAATATGGCCTTGGCCACTTACTAGCTGTGTGACTTTGACCTAGTCACTTAATCTTGTTTGCCTCAGTTTCCTCATCTGTAAAATAAACTGGAGAAGGAAATGGCAAAGCACTCCAGTATCTTTGCAAAAAAAAAAAAGAACACCTCAAATGGGATCACAAAGAGCCAGACATGACTGAAATGACTGAATAACAACAACCAATACTAATCTGACACTGGTTCAGGATCCAGGAGCCAAGATGGTGGAGTAAAAGCAGTGACCTGTTTGAGCTCTCCCCCAAAACCCTCTAAATACCTATAAAAAATGGCTCTAGACAAATTCTAAAGCAGCAGAACCCACAAAAAGAGAGAAACAAATTTCCAGCCAAAGACAGCCTGGATGGTTGATCAGAAAGGTTTATTGCGCCAGGTGAGGAGAGGAGCACAGTTTGGCGTGGGTGTGGTGCGCAGGCTGCAGTGAACCTGGAGCAGGCCTCAGAAGACTGAATCATGGGCAGCTGTGGTGGTTTCCAGATTTCTCAACCCATGAACACCAAAGACAACTTAGAAGATCAGTGGGAAAAGTCTGTGTCTGCAGTGAGAGAAAGAAGCGAGGTGGTCTCAGCTTCAGTTCCTGAGCTTGGCCCTGAGGCAGCAGCTGCCTCCTGAGCTTCTGGCCCATAGGCTGAGGGGGAATTGGGCAGCTGATCAGAGGGGGATTGCAGGGATCTCTCTGCTTGTGCAGGATTCTCTTGCTTTGACCATTCTTGGATCTGGGTCACAGTTCTGGGTGGCTGTCCTGGGGCAAGGAGTAGCACTGGCATGGTTGAGCTTGTAGTGGCTGTGAAAAGGTAATCCTCACAGTTCCAAGACAGAAAAGAGGCTTGTGGTCACTCACAGACCAGAGCATAGGCCAGGAAAGGAGTAAACACCTCGCCCTTGATCACAGCACCTTGGAAAAACTGAAAATTTACAGGTCCCTAGAAGTATCTCTGAAAACAGCTGCACAAAACCCCTGAAGCTTGGGACAGTACGTTCTCCACACTGGAAATAGACTCCTACCTTAACGAAGAGTTTATAACTCAAGTAATTGACCGGAATCATGAGCAAGCAGCACAGAAAGAGTCAGACTATATTATCTTACTTTGGTGACAAAGAAGATCAAAACATACAACCAGAAGAAGACAGCAAAGTCAAAGCTCCTACATCTAAAGCCTCCAAGAAAAATATGAATTGGTCCCAGGCCATGGAAGAGCTCAAAAAGGATTTTGAGAAGCAAGTAAGAGAAATAGAGGAAAAAATGAGAGTGATGCTAAAGGAGACCCAAAAAAATACCAAAGAAAATAACACCTTAAAAATAGCCTAACCCAAATGGGAAAAGAGGTCCAAAAAGCCAATTAAGGAGAAGAATGCCCGAACAAGCAAAATTGGCCAAATGGAAAAGGAAGTCCGAAAGCTTACTGAAGAAAATGCTTCCTAAAAAATTAGAATGGAAAAATTGGAAGCTAGTGACAATTTGAGAAACCAAGGCACTGTAACACTAATCCAAAAGAATGAAAAAATAGAAGGGAATGTGAAATATTTCATTGGAAAAACAACTGACCTGGAAAATAGATCCAGGAGAGAGAACTTAAAAATTATTGGACAATCTGAAATCCATGATCAAAAAAAGAGCCTAGACATCATCTTTCAAGAAATTATCAAGGAAAACTGCCCTGACATTTTAGAACCAGTGGGCAAAATAGAAATGGGAAAGAATCCAACGATCACCTCCTGAAAGAGATCCCCAAAGAAAAACTCCCAGGAATATTGTAGCCAAATTCCAGAGTTCCCAGGTCAAGGAGAAAATATTGCAAGCAGCCAGAAAGAAAAAAATCAAGTATTGTGTGAACACAATCAGGATAAAACAAGATTTAGCAGCTTCTACATTAACGGTCCAGAAGGCATGGAGTATGATATTCCAGAGGGCAAAGGATATAGGACTACAACCAAAAATCACCTACCCAGCAAAACTGAGTATAATCCTTCAGAGTAAAAAATGGTAATTCAATGAAATAGGGTACTTTCAATATTCCTGAGGAAAAGACCAGAGCTGAATATAAAATTTGATTTTCAAATACAAGACTCAAGTGAAACATGAAGAGGTAAACAGGAAAGAGAAATCATAAGAGACTTATTAAGGTTGAACTGTTTACATTCCTGCATGGAAAGATGATATTTGTAACTCATGAGACCTTTGTCAGTATCAGGGTAGTGGGAGGAAAAAAAATTATATATATGTATATGTATAGATAGATAGAGGGCACAGGGTGAGTTGAATATGAAGGGGTGGTATCTGGAAAATAAAATTAAGGGGTGAGAGAGGATTATACTGGGAGAAGGAAGGGAGTGGTAGAATGAGGTAAATTATCTCACATGAAACAGACAAGAAAAGCTTTTTACAATGGAGGGGAAATGGGGGAATGTGAGAGGGAATGAGTGAATCTTATTCTCATAGGATTTGGCTTAAGGGGGGAATAACATACACAATGGGGTATGGAAATCTATCTTACCCTACAGGAAAATAAGGGGGAAGGGAACAAGAGAACAGGGGATTCATAAAGGGGAGGGCAGATTGGGCAAGAGGATAATCAAAAGGAAACATTTCTGAGGAGGGACAGGGTCAAAAGAGAGAATAGAATAAATGGGGGGGTAGGATAGAATGAAGGGAAATATACTTAGTTTTTCACAACAGAATGACTATGGAAGTGCTTTTCATGACTACACATCTGTAACCTGTATCGAGATCCTTGCCTTTTCAATGAGGGTGGGTGGGGAGGGAGGAAGGGAGAAAATTTGTTACCCAAAGTTTTTAAAACATATGTTAAAAAATTTTTGAAAGCCCCTCTAAAAAAAGCTGACACTGGTTCAAAGCCTTCTGGTTTGCCTTCTTCAGGGCAATCCATCTCCAGTTTATTAATGTTCTTAAAAGTCCCTGATCTCAAGGAGCTGAGAGTCTAATTGGGGATTAGACCCAGAAAATAACAGGTACAAAGAGAGGAGAAATAGTAATTGGTAGAGAGGATTAATAATTCACCAAAGGTTCATGTTTAGCTTTAGAATTCCTAGGCCTTGGCCTGTTGGTAAGTGCTTCACATGCCCTACAGATCCAGGTTCCCTTTATTCCTTGCCATCTTCTTGCCAGCCATCCTCCTGCCAAGTGGCATCTTTGTTCAGTCCCCTACCAGTTCTGAGATCATCATTAAATCAATGTTGCTCTTGCTACTAGAAAGGTTGAGTTTCTGGGCATGGTGGCTTATGCCTGTAATCTGGGGAGGATGATCTCTTGAGTTATGGAGTAGGGCTAAAAGGTAGGGCAGCAGTAGAGCTAAAGTTGACCAGGTGTGCACACTAAGTCAGACACCAATATGGTGCCTAGGAACTCCTCGGAGCAAAGGGTCATGGAGTAGGGGTAGGGGAGCCCTTGGGCTACCTGGCTCAGTTTGGAAAGAGAACAGATTAAAGTTTCAGTTTGGATCAACAGTGTGGTCAGCCTATGAATGACTGGTGTAGTTCCTAGGCTGGGTGAGATTAGAAGACCCAGTCTCAGGAAAAAAAAAAAAGTAACAATTTACTCATTTTCCCACTGTAACTTTCTAAACCAAAATACTCCTCCCCAGACTAATGCTCTCCTATAAGTAACAGAATATAAGTTCCTTGAGGGCAAGGATTATCTTCCCTTTTTTATTATATCACTGTATTTTATCCTTTTGTATCCCTAGCACTTGGCATAGTACTTGACAGATAGTAAGTGCTTAATGAATGCTTTTTCATTTATTTGTTCAAAAGGGAACAGACCCCTGGCCTCAAAATATCAGCACATAAGTAGAAAGAGTAGAGATAATAAGGTCACATAACTAATTAGTTGAAGAACAGAAGCAAAACTCCATGTCATCCAGAACTCTTCCACTAGACACTAATGCTTCTCCAGAAGACATAAGAAATCCTTTTGTTAATCAGAGGAGTGATATGGCATCAAGACTCTTGGGAAATTAATTGAACTTCACTCATATTCGCTGAATGCTACATAATCCCAGAATATAGTTTGACCCTTCTTAACTTTGTTCCTTTTCTCTTAATTACTTTCATAAGCTTTAATTACTACCACAAACCCTCCTACAGCATACTTCCAGTGCCAAGCAACCCTTCATTATACCAATGGCTACCATTCTTAGTGTTGACTATTTAGGGACCGCACATAGGACCTCATTTCCTCTGGCTGCTCATTAGTTCGTAGAATTTTAATTTAAATTGTTCCTTGATCTTTAGGCCCTTCTGGCAATTCACCTTGAGTCACCAAATGGATAGTTTGTAGTTTTGTGCTTGTAATACACTCCAATAACCAAATGTCTAAGATTAACATCGCCCATCTGTGTTAGCAAACATCTTACTGACTGAATATCACATGCATCTTTCATAACAAACCAAGCTTTTAAACAGACTTAGAATTTGTCTGCTGACTCCATTTCCTGGGCATGTAGCTTTCTCTTTAGGTAGCTAGGTACCTTTTTTGTTTGTCAGTTTGCTTTTGTTTGTTTTGGTTTGGTTTGGTTTTTTTCATGAATCAAAATTGTGAAGTGTTTCTAACTCTGGGAAGAAAGATCTCTGAAAAAGTCATTTCTGTTATTAAAGATGAGCAGTATAACACTACTGGGGAATTCAGGAGATGATGGGTTCAAGGGCTAGCTCTGCCACAGACTCTATGTGTGAACTTGCGTGCTTAGCACAGTGCCTGGCGCATAGTAAGTGCTTAATAAATATTGATTGATTGAAATTACTTGACCTCTATGGATCTTAGTTTCTTTATCTATAAAAGGAAAAATATTAGGCTAAAGCCCCTTCTAGGTCTGAGATTTTAAGATTCTAGTTTTCTTTTTTTTTTTTTTGAGGTAATCAGAGTTAAGTGACTTGCATCACAGTTAGTAAGTGTCTGAGGCCAAATCTGAACACAGGTCATCCTGACTCCAAGGCCAGTACTCTGTCCATTGCACCACCTAGCTACCCCTAGTTTTCATTTTTTCCCCTTCTTGGCTGCTACTTAGCACCATGGAAGCAGTAACAGGGAGCCTAAAGCACCAAGTAATCTGGATCGAATTATTTCCAGGGTTGTCCTTTAAAATTCAACTTTAGACTACAACCCTAGAACATTATATCCAGAAGGCACCTTAAAGATTATCTACAACCCCTTTATGTTGTAGGTAAAGAGGCTGTGATCCAGATGGGAGAACTGTCTTGTCCAAGATCACATAACTGTTGGGAATAGAATCTGATTATTTTATTTCCCAGTCTACTGTTATTTCAAATACATTAACATTTAGTTTCTTTTCCATCAGAGATCCCTGTAAATAGATTGCCAACAGGTGGCCTTGGCCAGTATTGTATCACAGAACCTGATTTTTAGTAAAGTTTAATGTCTAGTCCTATATTGAAATGATTTCTTAAATGACCAATTAAATTTAACAAGCATTAAATAAATGCCTACTGTGTGCAAAGCACTAAGCCAGGCACTGGGGACAAAAAGACAAACTCAGGAGTCCTTGTTCACAAAAAAGTAAGTACAAAATATATACACAGTAAATCCAAAGTAATTTCAGGGAGTCTTTTTTTTTCTTTTTGGTGAGGCAATCAGGGTTAAACGACTTGCCCAAGGTCATACAACTAGTAAGTGTCAAGTGTCTGACCCTGGATTTGAACTCAGATCCTCCTGACTCCAGAGCCAGGGCTCTATCCACTGTACCACCTAGTTGCCCCCAGGAAGTCTTAAAAATGTTAATAACTAGGGAATTTAGGAAAGGTCTCATTTAGAAGTTGATACTTTGGATCAAAATATAAAACAATTTTTATCTTACTGGAGTTTTTGTGTATCTAAATAATAGTAGCAGTAGTATAAGCCAGAAATTATTAATTCCTTTCCCAAATAAAATTTGACCTGTGTTTTAATGAAGTCTCATTTGTTTAATCTCTTTGATTTCATAATAATCATACACTTAATAAATTATCACAAATCTTTTAAGCTGTTACAACAACTATAGTTTGGGATCAGTCCGAAAGTTGACTTTTCATTTTTTTACTTTGATGTAATTTTCAATCATTTAATTTTTAAAAGATTGTTATCAGGTAAAAAAAGACTTTTAAAAAATCCTATGAGTTCAAAGAAGGGGAGAAATTATAGAGAGACAATGCAGTGTAGTGGAAAGAAGGCTGGATTTGTAGCCAGAGGCCCCAAGTTCAGATCTCTTCCTACCTGTCCAACCTTAGGCAAGCCATATTTTTTTTAACCTTCCAGATCTAAATCTGTGATCCTATTGTGAGGAATCAAGAAAGGCTTCAGGGATGGTGTAAAGCCTGATGAAAGATGGGCAAATTTGAATATAGGTGAGAAGGGAGAAGGGCACTTAAGGCAAGAGGACTGGTACGAACAAAGGTGTAGAGTTGGGAAAGAGACAGGTACTTCCAATATTTGTTGGTTGAAATAAAATAGAATCATCTAAAACAGCGTGCCAATAACAATAGCTTATGACATTTTTCAAGTTTGCAGCATATTGATCCTCATAATGACCCTGTGAAGCTGGGATTCAAACCCAGATTTCCTGACTCCAAATCCATTATTCTTTCCCCAACTTTTGTCAAGCCTTCAGCACATAATCTAAGCAAGGTTGGAGAGAAGAGAGGCACATGTGGAGGAGGACTCGGAGTCAGATGGTATGAATTGAGTTTTGGCTTTATCATTTTCTAGCTATGTGACTTTGGACAAATAAATTTGCCTCTCTGGGCCTCAGTTTCCCCCTCTGTAAGATGATTTAGATTCTCTGTGTAACTTTCCTGAGAGCTCCAACATTCTCTAAGTATTCTGCAAATACTTCCTCAGACGTTTAATATATGTGTGTCACAATAGATCATTCATTTTACCTAAACCTTAATTTCCTAATCTATCACCCATGCTATACGAATGGTAAAATTGAGGCTTAAATTATTTTTTTATAGCTACATAACAACACTGCAGCACCGATGGGACTAGAATCCATGTTTCCTGACCCACCAAGATGGCGCATCTTTCTGCATTACCACAGTTAGTACTAGGACCAAACTTAAAGATGGAGGTACATGAAAGAAAGGTAGGAAAGGGTACTGCTTGGACAGTGAAACCATTTCTAAAGCTCATTCCCTAGCCTCACACCTCTAATGATTTGCTGGATAAAAAACAATAAGGCCTTAATTCTGAAGTGAATAAGTTGCAGATTGGTCAGAGCACACAGAAAGTTGTAGCTTGCTGTAGGGTAAGACCTTAGTGGCTTTTGTGCCCTTAAAAATTGGAGCAATTTGAATTACCATACAGTCTCTTGTGGCAAGGAGCTTTGTGCTGAAAATATCATCTCATTAGTTTCAGGCAGAGGAGCACTGACTAATCACTGCCTGGATAAATATGAGGGCTGGTGTAGCACGTTTGCACCCAGAGAAAACAATTCCTAAGTGTGGACCTTTTATCTCCATTTGGCCTTTTCCTTTCTTCCAGGCTCATAAAGGAAGATTTTATTCAGTCGTCTCTCAACTATGACTGTAACAAACTGCAAAAAGCTTTTTGTCTAAACTTGCCTCCTTGCTTGACATGCCTGGTCCCTAATTTTACACACCCTTGCATTGGCCTTGAACTGTTCGTCCTCATATCCTGCCATTTCATTACTTCTGATTGTTCTACCTCAGTCTATAGCTGAGAGAACATGAGAGGTGGAGGGACCCCCACAGCTATTTAGTCTAACCCATAAATAAATGGTTTGACCACTTCTTCTTAGTCTCCTTTGCTGGATTTTTTAACCACATCATATTTGTTACTTATGGATGTCCCCCAAAACAGCATCCTGGCCCTCTCTTCTCTTCCCCTCTATACTTCTTCACTTGGTGATCTCATCAGCTCTCATGGATTCAATTATCATCTCTAAGCTGATCAAATCTCCATGTCTGGCCCTAATCTTTCTCTTGATCTCTAGTCTCACATTCCCAACTGCTTCTTAGATATGTCTAACTGGATACTATGAATATATTTTCAACTCAACATGTCCAAAACTAAAGTCATTATTTCTTCCCCTAAAATCTTTCCTTCTTCCTAACTTCCCAATTACTGTTTAGGTTACTATTGAGTCACTGGAGCTCAAAACTGAGGTGTTATCGTCAACTTCTCATCCTTTCTCACTGCCTCCACCATATCTAATCTATTGCCAAGTCCTGTAATTTTTACCTTCATGACAACTCTCATATCTGCCTCTTTCATACCTCTGGCCTTGCTGCCACTCTGGTTCAGGCCTTCGTTACCTTGTGTCTGGACTATTGCCTTTAGGTTGGTCTCCCAGCCTCAAGTGTCTCCCCACTCTAGTTCATCCACTATTGTCAAATTAGCTATCAAATTGATCTTCATTAAGTTCAAATCTGATTATGTCACCCCCACTTCCCCACACACAGGAGGTCCTCTGTGTGTGTAAGTGTGTGTGTGTGTGTGTGTGTGTGTGTGTGTGTGTGTGTCCCTTTTACCTGCAGAATCAAATATAAAATCTTGTCTTTGGCTTTTAAAATCTGTCACAACCTGAACCTTACCACTATTCCAGTCTTCTTATGCCTTAATTACAATCCAGAGACACTGAACTCCTTGCTGTTCCTTAAACAAGACACTCTATTAATTGACTCAACACTGGCTGTCCTGCATACCTGGATTTCTTTCCTCTCTTGTCTGGGCTCACATCCTACCTTCTGCAAAATGCCTTCACAATCCTCCTTAGTAGTAATCTCTTCCCTCTGAGACAATCTCCAATTTTTCTTTGTTTGAATATATTGGATTATATTCAATATACCTAGTTTACATATTATCTGCCCTACTAGACTCTGGGCTCCTTGAGAACAGGGATTATTGTTTTTTACTTTCTTTATATCCCAAGCATTTAACACAGTATCTAGCACACAGTAGGAGTTAAATAAATACTTCTTGAGTCACTCATCAATATAACATATGTGACAAGTAGTCATCTAGCCTTTTCTCTGAAGAGAGAGAACTCACCACTTCTCTAGGCAGCTCATTTTGCTTCTGGACAGCTCTGATAGTTAAGAAGTTTTTCCTGACATCAAGCCTAAATTTGTCTATTTGTAACTTTACTCATTGCTCCTTTATTTGCTTCTGGCATTTAATTGGAAATGGGAAATTGATCAAAATAAAGCTTCTGATGATCATCATTTCTTAGAAAAGTTTAACTGATATACTCATCTTATGGAGAAGGTCAATAGAGCTCAGAAATCACCTCAGCCAGTAAATACTTGATCCCCTTCCCAAGTAGAGAGATGCAGTAGCCAAGTGCAATAGGAATTCAGTCCACAAGCTCTTTTTTGCAAAACATTTCTGAGTAGTAAAAACCAATTTGACTGGCTCAACCTCAGCCCCAAGAAAGTTCTTGATGTAAATATGCTGAGACTTAACTAACCCTATCAGGTCATTGGCCATTTATTTGCCATGATGTAATTAGAATTAAATCTCCTGGCTCCCTGCTCCTCTTTCCTTATTTTTCATCTGTTTTTAGGAATAGTGCCCTAATAATTCTATGCCACTCCTTTGTCTTGTTCCATTGGTAACATTGCAGTTGCTTAATGGTATCATGTCAAGCTCTCTGTCTTATTTTATGGAAGCTTGTGCCCTGAATACCTCTGTGCCTTTGACAGGAGGGCACGTGCTACTGTGTGTCCCAGACGCTGTCTGTGTACTGCTTGTGGGATTGTGGAGAAATGGAGCCATACATTCATGGTGCTCCCTTTTGAAACTGTTCTCATCTCACCAGAAGTAATTGCTATTCTCTTGTAGTACCCTCATCTTTCCCTTTTGCTTTACAACATTATGGAGAAAGAAAATGGAATAATTAATAATAACAATAATAATAGTAATGGCATTTATATAGCACTTTGACATTTGAAAAGCACATTACAAAGTGCTTTTATTCTCATGACAACCTGGGACGTAGGGGCTGTTACTTTCATCCATTGCCTGGTTGATGGGCATCTATCCCTTCACTTTTCAATTCTTTGATACCACAAAAAAAGAGCTTCTGTGAATACTTTTGTACATATGGGTCCTTTTCCTCCTTCTTTGATTTTTTTGGGTATAGAACTAGGAGCAGTATTGCTAGGTCAAATGGTCTGCAGTTTAATAGCTTCTGGGGCTTAGTTCCAAATTGCTTTCCAGAATGGTTGGCTTAGTTCATAGCTCTACCAACTGTGCATTGAAGTATCTGTTTTCCCATAGCCCCTCTGACATTTGTCATTTTCCTTTTTTGGTCATCTTAGCCAATTTGATGGGTTTGGGGTGGATCCTCAGAGTTGTTTTAATTTATATTTCCTCTAATTAGTGATTTAAGGCATTTTAAAAATATGCTTATTGATAGCTTGGACTTCTTCTTTTGAAAACTGCCTAGTCATAGCCTTTGCCCTTTTATCAACTGGGGAATGGTTCTTATTCTTATAAATTTGATTCTGTTCTCTATATATCATAGAAATGAGACCTTTATTAGGCAAATGATGCAAAGATTTTTTCCCAGGTGCTATTATTATCCCTATTTTGCAGATGAAGAAGTTAAGGCTGAGAGAGGTTAAATGATTTAACTAGGGTTGTACAGCTAATAAATGTCTGAGGTTAAATTTTAATTAAGGTTTTCTTGACTCCAAGTCTAATATTCTATCCACTTGCCCCACCCCACTATAATGAAAAGCAGGGTATAGGTAGAGGAACCTACAAAAAGCTTGGTGTTAAAGACCCAACCAAGCTACATCATCCTGAGAGCATTCATAGATGAAACTGAAAGGGCAGCAGAGGAATATAAAATGGAATGGATTTGCTAGCATCATTATAATAATCTATTCTCATCATTAATAATAGGACAATGCCATATTTGCACTGTAATACTTAAATATCTGTTGTATACATGAGAAAGTGGAAATTAGGGGCAGCTCGGTGGCGCAGTGGATAGAGTGCCAGCCCTGGATTCAGGAGGACCTGAGTTCAAATCCGGCTTCAGACACATAACACTGACTAGCTGTGTGACCCTGGGCAAGTCACTTAACCCCATTGCCTAGCAAAAAAAAAAACGTGGAAATTATGCTTATGATTTTATAATAAAAAAGCAGTGACTGGGCCTGTCCAAATACAGAAACAAAATCTCTTTTGGACTCCTAGCTATTCTAAAAGCTTGACAACATACTTCTTACTTTCATACCTTCATACTAGCTATTCCTCAAGTCAGAAAGACACACCATCAACATCTTCATTTATCAAAATTCTTGTCTTCCTTCAAGGTCACACTCTTGTGTCACATATGCAGCAAAACTTTTTCTTTGCCCTTACTGTCCCCAAATTGTTTGTGCCCGCTCTTTCCTCAAATTGCTTTGTATCACGCTTATCTTTTCACAAATACAAGATGTGGAGAAACTAATCAATCCATATGCATTTATTAGGCACCTAGCATATTCCAAACTCTGTGCTAGTTGCTGGGGATACAAATACAAAAGTAAGACAGTCTTGGCCATGGTGGAGCTCACATTCCAGCAAGGAACACAGTACATCTAGGGGAGTAGTGACCAGAGAAGGGAATTTTGGTCTAGGTACTCACAGAACTTGTGAGTGGAGCCACAGGAGATTAGATGTTGTCTTACTGGTAGCAATGGTAGGAGTGATTTGAATATTGTTGTTCTCAGATCAGGAGCAAAAACTAGAAAGGGACAATTAAACATGGCAGCAGGGCAGATATCAAGAGGCCTTGTTTTCCTAGTGGGTGTTTAGACGGTCTGTGAAAAATGATAGCTTGGTATACTGGATTGAGGCTAGTTTTCATTTACCTACCAATGAGAATAGGTCAGTCCCAGGGAAAAAGAGAAGTTCATCTGAAAAAGATCTGGGGATTCTAGTGTGCTACAAGCTCAATATCCATGAACAAAATAATGTTGCAGTGAAAAAAAGCTAATGCATGCTTAAGCTGCATGAAGAGAGGCATAATATTGAGGACTAGGAAGGAAATAGTTCTATTCTGTCAAAGTCACATCTGGAATACTGTATTCAGTTCTGGATGCCATAATTTAAGAAGAAGATTGACAAATTCTAAAGCATCCAGAGCAGGGCAAACAGAATGATGGAAGGCATTTTTAAAATATATGATATTTTATTTTTCCCCAATTACATGTTAAAACAATTTTTTAACATTTAAAAAAAAGTTTTGAGTTCTAAATTCTATCCTTCCCTGCTCTCTCTCCTCTCAGAGATGATAAGCAATTAGATGCAGGTTATTCATGTGCAATCATGTAAAACATTTCTATATTAGTCATTTTGCACAAAAAGACTCAAAAGAAAAAGAATGGAAGAAAGTGAAAATTATCATGCTTCAGTCTGTATTCAAACAATATCAGTTTTTTCTCTAGAGGTGGATAGCACGCTTCATCCTTAGTCCTTTGGGATTATCTTGAATCATTGTCTTGCTGAGAATAGCTAAGTCATTTACCTTTCTTCATCATACAATATTGCTGTTACTGTGTACAATGTTCTTGTGGTTCTGCTCATTTCACTTTACATCAGTTCATGGAAGTCTTTCCATGTAAGTAAGGTTTTTCTGAAATCATCCTGCTTGTCATTGTACTATAATATTCCATTACAATCATATACCACAACTTGTTTAGTCATTCCCCAATTGGTGTGTATCCCTTTGATTTCCAATTCTTAGCCACCACAAAAAGAGCTCTTATAAATATTTTTGTACAAATAAGTCCTTTTCCATTTTATGTATGTGTGTATACATATATACACATATACACACATATATATATACACACACATACACATATATACATACATATACATACATGCATATACATTTACATTTACATATATACATGTATGCATGTGTATATGTGTGTATGTGTGTATAGATAGATAGATAGATAGATAGATAGATAGATAGATAGATGTATTTGGGATATATACCTAGCAGTGGTACTGCTGGACCAAAGGGTATGCACAGTTTTATAGCCCTTTGGCCACAGTTCCAAATTACTCTCCAGAATGGTTGAATCAGTTCACAGCTCCACCAACAGTGCACTAGCATCCCAGTTTTCCCATATCGCCTCTAAAAAACATAAGGTGTTTATGTATTTATTTTTATTTTATATTTTCAATGAACAAAATTTATTTTTTTTATCCCTCTTATTCTCCCCTTCCCCTTCCTTCACTCAAACCATGGAAGTAAAGAGATGGGCGAGGACATATAGTAAATCAGAGGAGAAGATCTTTCTACTCTTGGGCCTCCTTTAGACTACTCTGTTTCCCAAATAGGAACTCTGAAAAGTCTTTTTTATAAATATTCTGATTCTCATTGAGTTAGTCTCACATTGATGGATTGTTTAATATTCTTTCTCTGGCATTAGCTTATGACACAATGATACGCAGAACAGATGAGCTTCATAAATCCCATGGTCCACAAACTGTTTCTAAATATGTCCATTCAAATACTAATATAGTTATAAACTGTCCAGTACATCACTTGGGTCTATCAGCTCAGCTTCAGGTGTCTTTGCACATCATTAGGAAGAGTAAAATTAAGCAGTCAATTATCCTGAGTATGGACATAATACAAAGAGTAAACTGATAAAGGAGTTGTCAAGGTGGTTGAGTGAAAAAGAAGAGGATATTGTGTATTACTTTCTCATATTAATATGGTATCATAGAACCACCGAATCATAGGAGCTAGAAGATATCTCAGAGGCCATCAAGTACAATCCATATCTGACCCAGAATCTTTCCTCCACCAAGTGATTGATCATTCAGCCTTTACTTGAAGACCTTAGGTAAGGAAAAGTCCAATTCTCACTCCCTCTCTCCAAAAGCTTCTGCAAAGCTTCTATTTTTGTTTATTCAATTAAGATAGAAATACTTATTAAACATTTATTATATTAAAAAAATTTTCCTCAATGATATTTTTACCCATTGCTTTCTAGTTTTGTCTGTGGGAACAAGAAGGTGAAAAAAAAAACAATCTGCATCACAGGCTTTCAGATACTTGAAAATAGCTTTCAAATCCCCTCTACATCTCTTCTCCTGGCTGCGCATCCATAGTTCCTTCCACAAGTCTTTAAATGGCAAGATCTTGAGACCATTCACCATCCCAGTTTGCCATTTTCTTCATCTTCTCCAGCTTATTGATGTTATTTATTTGATTGACTGTGTTTTACCTTAATTTCCATGGCCAAATGTTTGTAATACAAGCAAAAGCATAAGAAAAATAGCATAGAACACAGAACATGAATGTGAAACAAAATTAAGAAATTGTAAATGATTTCATGTTTCTGTTAACTTTCCTTATTTACTAACTCTAACCTTAAAGATATGTATATTGTCTTTAACATATTTATAGTAACCCATCTTTTTTTTACTATTCTGTTTATACCAAGAAGTTATTGTTATTGTTTATTTTAAGTAATTGTAATATACATTACAGCATTTTAGGAGGCTCTGTTTTCTTCTTGCTGCATCATTTCAAATAAATCTTGCCATATTTATATTCTTCACATTTGTCCTTTCTTATGTCACAAGAATATTATATTACATTCAAATATCATGATTTGTTCAGCCATTTCTCGATCATTGGAAATGTATTTTTATTTCAGACAATCTTGTCTGAGATAAAACTTAATACTAAAATATAAGAAAAATAAATGTGAGAGAAAATGGTATGCAATTATAGCAACCTAACCTGACATATTTTTAAAAGGCTATTTAATCCCTCTCCTCTCCCAAGTGGCAATTAGTTAAAAGGATGAGTATTGACACAAACCCAATATGCAAAAGTCGCTGTGCTAGGTTCTGGGTGTACAAGGACAAATATGAAAAAATCCCTGATGTCAAAGAGTTTATATTGTGTTTGGGGAAAACAAAATGTACTCAGAAGAGTCAATATAATGTAATGCCAACTTTAGTAACCCCTCCCATAAAGATTATAAATGCCATTCTGTCTTTAAAAGGGAATTTAATATTGGGTAGAAATAATTTAATTGCATTCTGGAGAAGGTTAACTGAATGAAAGAAACTGAGAGAAAAGGACAGAAAAAAGGACTAAGAGAACTACTTTCCTGAGGGGGTTAAACTGTTATCTTTGAAGAAAAGACTGAACAGACAATTAAAAGAACTGAGTTCCAATCATATCCTCAGGGTTCAAAGCATAGACTGACCTAGTCCTAATCCTAAGAAAACTGAATGTTAGGACACCGATTCCAGTATCTCTGAAGAAGTTATCCATTAATAGTTGCTGGCTAATATGATTCTGAGATGTGATTTTTCTCATTATTGAAAAATTTAAATATGCCTTTGTATTATTTGTTACACTATTAATAAACTACATAGTTAGTGTTTGATATAATGTCTAAGCTTATGAGATCAAGGAGAGAGAGACAGAGAGTGATACAGAGACAGGGAGAGAAAGAGAGAGAACAAAATTGCAAATATCAAAAAATAGAAAAGAATACCCAATAACTGAAGAAAAATGAAGAAAATTATTAAAAATTATTTAACCCAAGTATACACCCACAAAACTGATCGTTTACCTGAGATAAATGTGTATTTTACACATGTGTATTTTAAAGCACCTATATTACCAGGATACAAAATATAGAATTTAATAATAGTAGCCAATATTTATATAGTATTTCAAAGTCTTCAAAGCAACATAGATATTTTTATCTTATTTGATCCTCACAATAATCTTTTTTTTTCCTTTTTGGTAAGGCAATCGGTGTTAAGTGACTTGCCCAGGTTACACAGCTAGTAAGTATCAAGTGCCTGAGGTAGGATTTGAACTCAGGTCCTCCTGACTCCAAGGCTGGAGCACTATCCACTGCGCCACCTCGCTGCCCCCCACAATAATCTTTTAAAGTATGCACTGTTATCTTAATTTCATAGATGGGGAAATTGAAGCTGAGTGATTTTATGATTCTCCAGTGTCACACAGTCAGAATCTAAGGCCCAATGGCATAATGAATAGAGAGCTGGCCTTAAAAGGCAGAAAGATCTGAGTTCAAGTCTTGCCTCTTGGCTATCTGATCCTTAGAAAGACACAAAATCTCTCTGATATAGACAACTCTCTAAGACTACAAGTTTCAGTGAAGGTACTGACCTGCATTGATAGAATGAGTTTCCTTCCCTGGGGAATTCTTTATACTAATGAAATCACACTTCAGTCCCTAGCCTAACTAATCAGATATAATTATGCCATACCATCCAGACCACCATCCTCATTTAAATCCAATTCTCCATCAAGTTGACCGAACAGAAGATAATTTATATGGATTAGGGACGCAGTACCTAGCCTACTGTAAAAACAACAACAGCAAATTAAAAGTAAAATGACAAAATTAACTTATCATTACTTAGTCTGGATATCAGGAGATTTGAATTCCAGTCCCAACTCTGCCACTCACTTGGTAGGTGACTTTAGTTAGGTACCTGGTCCTCTCATCTTTAAAATAAGGTAATTTTTCTCATCTATAAAATAAGGTAACTAGATGAGATCATTGTTAAGGTCTCTTTTAGCAACCAAGAACAGCGACAACATCTTAGAGTTGAAAGGGATTTTGTGATTATAAATTTAGAGCTGGAAAGGACCTAAGAAGTCATATCATCTAAACCCTTCATTTTACAGAGGGGGAAACTGAGGCTTCGTCTTTACAAATCTCACAGCCTAGTCAGAGAAATGAAAATCCTACTCCTTTATTTTACAGATAGGGAAACTGAAGGGACTTACAATAGGTCTTTGGTTAGTAAGTAGTGAAGTCTAGGACTAAATCCACTATTATTTCTACCAAATTTCTGGCAAGGAGGCAATTTCTCATCATTTGTCATTATTGGTGAAATAAAGTGCTTTATATAGTATCTGTGGGAACAGGAAGCATTGGTTATAACTGTAATCATTACTAATTTTGTGAAATTGGAATCCAGAGGCCATCTGAGAGGTGCAGGCCTAGTAACTTCATGCAAGTAAACCTGGGACGTTAAGATGTTCCCTGAATTTAGATAGAAGCATTTTCCCTCAGAGTACTTGTCTGACATGACCACAAACAGAATCACCTTGCCAGAGGGGAAGTATAGACTGAAAATTAGATTCTCTTACAGGTGAAGAAACTAAGAAGCAGAGAGGGAGACTGGCCTATCTTCACATCATATGTGAACTAATGTTCTACATTACTAAATGTCCGGCAAAAGGAAAATATAAGTGTCTGACACTCTAAATATGCCTGGCTTTTTATATTATCAAGCTTTTTATTTAAAGTTAAAATAAAAATTATATTTTATATTAAATCAGTTGAAACCTAAGCCTATCCCATTTCACAACCGTTTTATTATTTCATTCAAAAGTGGAATTTCTATTTCATAATGACAGCTAGCTTTTGGATAGGATTAATTTGAATTTGTCCTCTCCTGTCTTCTATTTCTGCCTAACCTATTCTCACTTTAAAATTCTAGCAGTAGGAATTAATAACAATAAAAATAACAGTCATTTATATAGTATTTAAAGATTTGCTTATTGTTTTATGTTATATATTAACTCATTTACTATGTTAATATAATTTATTATTAATTTAAACAATAATAATAATTAATATTAACTCATTTGATCCTCACTGCAACCCTGAGGTAAGCTGAAGAGGTTAAATGACTTGCCCAGAATCACACAGCTAGTAATTGTCTGAGGCAGGATTGGAACTTCAGTTATCCTGACCCCGTGTCCTACACTCTATCCACCGTGCCACCAAGTTGCCTAGGAATTAGCTAGTTCAGATTCTCAACTTCATGCTTCCTCCATAGTAGGCTACCATACCACAAGCAGCCACAGAATGGATTACAGACATTGAATATCACTCAATTTGTAATTAAGTCTGATTCAAGTCCTAATCCTACAACTTAATAGCTGTGCAACATTGAGGAAGGCCACTTCCTCTCTATGGGCCTCATTTTCCTCATCTATAAAGTGCAAAGGTTATATCAGATAATCTTTGAGGTCTTGTTGAGTGCTAATATACACTAATGACCAAATTAGATAATTGTAACTTAGCACAGTGGTTGGCACACAGTTGGAGCCTAATAAATGCTTATTCTCTTTCCCTTTCTAATATGGTGTGATTTTATGACCAAAACTTACTAGAGAGACACAGCCAGTGAGTCAATAAATACCTACTAATGTGCCAGGCACTGTGCTAAGTGCTAGGGATACAAAGATGGGCCGAACAAAGTCCTTGCTTTCAAGGAGCTCACAGTCTAACGTAGGAGACTACACACAAATAAATATGTACAAGTCAACTAAATCCAGGAGGAAATGAAATTAATCAACAGAAGAAAGATGGGGATGATGAGAATCAACAGAAGGAAGATGTAGAAGATGTGATTTTATCCAGGACTTGAAGAAATCCAGAAAGCAGAGATGAAGAGGAAGAGCATTCCAATCACAGAGGAGACAAAATGCCCAGAGTTAGGAGATGGAGTTTCTTGTTTGGGGAACAGCAAGGAAGCCAGTTGGCAGCTAGGTGGCATCATGGATAGAGCACTGGGCCTGGAGCCAGGAAGATCTGAATTCAAATACAGCCACAGACAATTACTAGCTGTGTGACCCTAAACAAGTCACTTAATCCTGTTTGCCTCAGTCTCCTCATCTATAAAATGAGCTGGAGAAGGAAATGGCAAACTAGTCTAGTATCTTTGCCAAGAAAACTCCAAATAAGGTCTCAAAGAGTTGCATATGACTGAACAACAACAAAGAAACCAGTGTAACTGAATGCTTGGTAAGAGTACTTTGTGGGGTATAAGATGAGATGAAGATTGGAAAGACAAGAGGAGATTATGAAGGGCTTTCAATTCCAAACAGAGCATTTTGTATTTGATCGTGGAGGCAATAGGAAGCCACTGGAGTTTACTGAGTGGGCCAGTGACATGTTCAAACTTCTGTTTTGGGAAAATCACTTTAGTGGCTGAACAGAAGATGGATTGGAGCAGGGAGAGAGAGACTTGAGGCAGGCAGATGCACCAGCAGGCTATTATAATAACCCAGGCATGCAGTGATGAAGGGCTATACTAGAGGGGTGGCAGTAGATTCAAATCTTCTGTCTCCAGATCCCTCATACTTCCCACTGCACCACTACTGCATTACCTAAGAGTCAGGGCTGAATGACTTCTGGGGCCAGCTGGGCCTCTGCTTAATGGTCTTTGGCATCAGCTGCATCTTTTATGTTTTCCCGGGGTCAATGTGGGAAGGAAACTGCAATAATCTGCTGCCCTTAGAAACTCTGCCTAATGGCCTAGACAGATGAGCATTTGTTTGACTTATTCTGTCAAGTGCTCCCAACCCTGCTTCTGGTATTAAAAAACAAAACCATCTGTTTGGAATTGGCAAATTTGAAACATTTATGAACGAAATTGTTTTAACTTTCTAATTCCCTCTGTTTCTCAGAAACTCAGAACCTGATTTCCCAGGTGTCTGATATTGCTGCCGACTCTCATGGGAATCCTAGTATCATAGAGTCAGGAAACAACTTAGAGTTCCTCTAGTCTAACCCCCTTATTTTACAAATCAGTTAAGTGAGGCACAGAGGTTGGCCCTATTAAAGTTCACAAAGCTGGTTTGAGGACTGACTTTAGCAACAGTATTTGGACAGCTATAATTGAACTAGGAAGAAGGGTCCCGACAAGAAAGGAAGATACTGATATAAGGAAATCTCATTTTCACTCTTGAGTCACTGTATTGAGTTCCCACAGAGTGATGATATGCTTGTTAGCAACTTAGTACCAGTCTAGTCCTCACTGCAATCTCTTTCTTGGTAGTATAATAATAACAGTGAGCCTTTCCAAAACCACAGTGACCTTACTACTTATGTGGTGATTTATTGACAAGATGTCTATTTGAACTTATAGTAGACAAAGCTTCAAAGTGGACAAATGAGCTTCCTGATACAGGTTGCATGAAATGACAGTTATGGACTTAATCCCATGACACTTCAATACATTAAAGGAAAAAACAAAGAAGAGAAGCAAGGCAGTAGTTATTTTTAAACATTTAAATTTCGAGAGGGAGAGTTACTTAGAAATCTAAACAATAGACTTAGAAACTCAGAAATCATAAGTGATAATTTTTGGTTTTATTGACCACATTTTTGAGTGCTTGCCATGTGCCGGGCATTGTGCTGGGTGTTATTGATGATTCACAAGAGGTAGAAGATGTTACTCCTACTTTTGAGAAACTTGTAATCTAAGTGGGAAGGCAAGAAACAAGGGATGAGGAAAGTTCATTAGAGAATTAAATAAGAGAGCAAATAATCAACTTTTAGATCATGTGATACAAAGATGAGGATGACTAAGCAGTATAGATATAAAGATGAGGCTCCAATGATTATTCTACCTCATTTAAAAGTATAACAGGGCTTTTCTGTGCATGCCCAATGACTAAAGTTGGAGGAACTCATGTGCGAAATGCCAGAGATCTATTCCTGAGAGAACATATTTCACCTCATTAGTGGGAGCAGCTCTCTCTCTGTGTCTCTCTCTTTCTTTCTGTCTCTGTCTCTCTGTCTCTGTCTCTGTCTCTCTCTTTCTCTCTCTTTCTGTCTCTCTCAGTGTCCAGTAGGGGCAAAGGTCTTGTGAAACTTAGGTACCATGCACTGAGCTGGGAATAAGGAGAAGCAGCTAAGTAGCTGGTGGTGTAGTGGATGAAACATTGGGCTACACTCAGGAAGACCTGAGTTCAAATGCAGCTTCAGACACTTAATAGCTGGGTGACCCCAGGCAAGTCATTTAACTACTGTTTGCCTCCATTTTCTCAACTGTAAAATGGGGGATAATAACAGCACTTACTTTGAAGGTTATTATGAGGATCAAATGAGATAATATTTGTAAAAAATAAATACACATTGAGCACATTGCTTGGCAAAGAGTAAACACTATTTAAATGATTTTTCATTCTTTAGGTCTTGGGGCTTTCATCTGTTTTGTTTGTCTTTTTCAGTTCTACTTGTAGGTGGTGGAGCAGTGGTGCCCATGGAAGGAAGGTTCCTGCTAAGTAGTTGAACAGTCTGGACTCTTGTGATGTCCCTGGAACCTCTTATCTCTATCCTCTTATTTACCTCCACAATCTGCACAGATGGTCAAAGTGAGTAGGTATTGGGTCCCAACTTTACAGCATCCTGTTAGAATTTTGAAAACATTTGAATTATCTCCAAGCAGTGCTGACATTTCAGCGAGTGCTGAAGGACCTGCACAGGCCTTAAGCTCACCTTGCTGTATCTTAGTCTTTATTTTCCAATCACCAAGTCTAAGCCCTGTTTTTTGGCTTAAAGGTATTCTACTCAAATATCTGTCATAAAAAGATTGGAAAATAATGGTAATCTGAGATCCACTGTCCAAGGCAGCACTGCAGTCTGCATTCTCAGTTTTTCCCTTATCATCTCTGCATAAAGTTATGTAAGTCCAGATGAAATAGCTCTATAAGGAATCGATGATCAGCATGACTGTCTATGAAAGGTGCAAGATGACCTCCTGCCCTGACCCTGCTCTAGTTTCCCAAGCTGGATCAGAAGATTTTAGGTTCTTCATGACAAATGCTACATTCTCTTTGGTAGCACATCCAACCTAAATACAATCCACAATTATAACAAAAAGTGGATCTGTTACTCTGGTGACCACTTGAAGGACACGTTGTTATGGTGGGTGTTCATGCCTTTCATTCCCTTGGTCCTCTACCAAGGGAAAAGGAAAAAAAGATTATGAACTATTCCATTTCTCACCTGATTATCGCTGGTCCTGTGCCTGCAGCTCAGCACTGGTGGTGCTATTGTCCTGCTTTGTTTCTATAGCCCACACTGGAGAAGCCTGGACCCTGCTGAAGGTGAGCCCTGTAAATTATATTGACCCTTGAAGCTCAGCAGTACTGGCTTCACATTGGCCATTGCTGGCAGTGGTTTCTTTATCTGCACAGATCTGATGACATCAGCTGCGTGAGGGTCATGTGCCTAACCCTTGAATGATCCCTATTATATAATTTTTCCTGCATCTTCAGTATCCACAGAGCCTATCTATATCTGTCTCTGCACATGTTACTCAACCATAAGGTGAAACTCAATCAATCAAAACTGAATGTTAATTGAGCCTATATACCTTCTTGAAACAATCAAAGCAATTGCTGAGAGAGTTGTACAAAAAGGGGAGTTCTTTAAGAACCAGCTAGAGTTTCTAAGGGTCTGGAGAAAAAGAGGAAGGAGCGGGTCTGCAGTCCAAGGACATCAGCAAAAGAAGAAAGAGAATTTAAGCTCTTGGCAATTGAACTGTGGCAGAGAAGGGAGATACTAAAGAGAGTTATTAAGCCAGTAGACATTTTGGAATAGAATACTTGAACTGATGCCACCAGTTATACTGACCTACTCAAAAACTGAGAGAGATTACAAGAAAAGATCCGCTCTTTCTCCAGCTTCTCTTTTCAATGCTTATCTATCCATAAACACCATAGTATTATCAGCTGCTACATTACCTAAATGTTTTTGGCTACCTGATTTTTGCCTAAACTATGAAGAGGGCATAGGTTCACTAGAGACAGATGTAAATGTAAATTAAGTCAGATAACCAAACCACTGCCTAAATTTTAGAATTTCCCTATTTGGGAATTGGAAAAATGATTTTACTACTAAAAATTTCAGGAAGAGATGGAGTCAAGATAGTGGAGTAAAAGCAGTGACTTACTTGAGCTCTCCCCCATAGCACTCCAAATGCCTGTTTAAAAAAAATGGCTCTAAACAAATTCTAGAGCAGCAGAACCCATAAAAAGACAGAATGAAACAAATTTCCAGCCTAAGACAAAGTTGGATGGTTGATTGGAAAGGTCTATCATGCCAGGCTGGGAGAGGAATGCAGTTCAGCATGGGCACATAGGCAAAGACCAGTCTTCAGTGAACCTGGAGCAGGCCTCAGGGGTCTGAGTCATGGGCACCTGGGGCAGTTACCAGACTTCTCAACCCACAAACAACAAAGGCAACTTAGAAGGTCAGTAGGAAAGGTCTGTGACCATGGTGAGAGAGAAGCTTGATCCCAGCCCCAGTTGCAATGTGACCCCTGGGCAGTGGCTACTTCCAGAGCTCTCAGCCCACAGACAGAGAGAGGGAATCAAGTGGTTAATCAGAGGGGAATTGAAGGGATCTCTTTGTTGGTGCTGAGGCAGGATTCTCTTGCTTTGCCCTTGCTTGGATCTGGGTCACAGTTCTGAGTGGCGATCCTGGGGCAGGGAGGAGCCCTGGTGTGGTACAAGTTGTAGTGGTGGTGGTGAAGAGGGAATCCTCCTCTCAGTTCCAAGGCAGAAAAGAGTGCTACTGGTCACTTATAGACCAGGACACAGGCCAGAAAAGGAGTAAACATCTCGCCTTTGATTATACCACTTTGGAAGAACTGAAAATTTATAGGTCCTTAGAAGTATCTCTGAAAACAGCTGCATAAAAGCCCCAAAGCTTGGGACAGTACATTCTCCACACTGGAAACAGACTCCCTATCTTAACAAAGAGTTTAAAACTCAAGTAATTGGCTGGGAACATGAGCAAACTACACAGAAAAAGTCAGATGATACAATCTTTCTTTAGTGACATAGAAGATCAAAACATACAACCAGAAGAAGACAATAAAGTCAAAACTCCTACATCCAAAGCCTCCAAGAAAAATATGAATTAGTCCCAGGCCATGGAAGAGCTCAAAAAGGATTTTGAGAAGTAAGTAAGAGAAGTAGAGGAAAAACTGGGAAGGGAAATGAGAGTGATGGAAGAAAATCATGAAAAATTAGTTAACAAGTTACTAAAGGAGACCCCAAAAAATACTGAAGAAAATTTTAACACCTTAAAAAACAGCCTAACCCAAATGGCAAAAGAGGTCCAAAAAGCCAATAAGGAGAAGAAGGCCTTAAAAAGCAGAATTGGCCAGATGGAAAAGAAAGTCCAAAAGCTCACTGAAGAAAATACTTCCTTAAAAATTGGAATGGAGAAAATGGAAGCTAGTGACTTTATGAGAAATCAAGACATTGTAAAACAAAACCAAAAGAATGAAAAAATATAAGACAATGTGAAATATCTCATTGGAAAAACAACTGACCTGGAAAGTAGATCCAGGAAAGATAATTTAGAAATTGTTGGACTATCTGAAAACCATGATCAAAAAAAGAGCCTAGACATCATTTTTTCAAGAAATTATCAAGGAAAACTGCCCTGATATTCTAGAATCAGAGGATAAAATAGAAGTGGAAAGAATCCACTGATGACCTCCTGAAAGAGCTCTCCAAAGGAAAATTCCTAGAAATATTGTAGCCAAATTCCAGAGTTCCCAGGTCAAGGAGAAAATACTGCAAGCAGCCAGAAAGAAACAATTCTAGTATTGTGGAAACACAATCAGAATGACACAGGATTTAGCAGCTTCTACATTAAGGGCTTAGAATATGATATTCTGGAGGGCAAAGGAGTTAGGATTACAGCCAAGAATCACCTATCCAGCAAAGCAGAGTGTAATCCTTCAGCGGAAAAAGGTGGGTATTCAGTGAAATAGAGGACTTTCAAGCATTCTTGATGAAAAGACCAGAGCAGAATAGAAAATTTGATTTTCAAATACAAGACTCAAGAGAAGCATGAAGAGGTAAACAGGAAAGAGAAATCATAAGGGACTTATTAAGGTTGAACTGTTTACATTCCTACATGGAAAGATAATATTTGTAACTCATGAGACCTTTGTCAGTATTAGGGTGGTTGGAGGAATAAAATTTTGTGCATGTGTGTGTGTGTGTGTGTGTGTGTGTGTGTGTGTGTGTGTATATATATATATATATATATATACACATATATATATATATGTGTATATACAGAGAGAGAGAGAGAGAGAGATGGCGCAGGGTGAATTGAAGATGAATGGGTGATATCTGGATAATAAAATTAAGAGATGAAAGAGGATTATACTGGGAGAAGGAGAAAGGGAGAGGTAGAATGGGGTAAATCATCTTACATGAAACAGACAAGAAAAGGCTTTTACAGTGAAGGGGAACTGGGGGAAAGTGAGAGAGAGTGAGTGAATTTTATTCTCATTGGATTTAGTTTAAGGAAAGAACAACATACACACTCAATTGGGTATGGAAACCTATCTTACCCTGCAGGAAAATGGGGGGGAAGGGAATAAGAGTGAGAGGATAATAGAGGGGAGGGCACATTGGGGGAGGGGGTAGTCAGAAGGAAACACTTCTGAGGAAGGACAGGGTCAAAAGAGAGAATAGAATAAACAAGGGGCAGGGTAAGATGAAGGGAAATATACTTAGTTTTTCACAATATGATTACTATGGAAGCGTTTTGCATGACTACACATGTATAACCTGTATCAAGTTGCTTACCTTCTCAATGAGGGTGGGTGGGAAGGGAGAAAGGGATAAAATTTGGAACCCAAAGTTTTAAAAACAGATGTTAAAAATTGTTTTCACATGCAACTGGGAAATAAGATATACAGGAAATGGGGTATAGAAATCTATCCTGCCCTATAGGAAAATAGAAGGAGAAGGGGATAAGAGAAGGGGGGGTGGGGAGATAGAAGGAAGGGCAGATTGGGGGAAGGGGTATTCAGAACGCAAACTATCTTGGGATAGCAGGAGGGATGATATGGAGAGAAAATTTGGTGAGGCAATTGGGGTTGAGTGATTTGCCCAGAGTCACACAGCTAATGAGTGTTACATGTCTGAGGCCAGATTTGCACTTAGGTCCTCCTGAACTCCAGGGCCAGTGTTCTATCCACTGTGCCACCTACTTGCCCCATTTGCTAGTATTTTAATTAAAATTTTTGAATCTATTCATTACGGATATTGGTCTATAGTTTTCTTTTTCTGTTTTGAGTTTATGTATCAAAAACACATCTGTGTCATAAAAGGAATTTGGTAGGAACCCTTCATTTCCTAATTTTGTAAGCAGTTTAAGTAATATTAGAATTAATTGTTCTTTAAATATTTGATAGAATTTACTTGTGACCATTTGGGTTCAGAGGGTTTTCTTTCCCTTGGGAGTTCATTTATGGCTTATTTAATTTCTGTCTTAAGATTGTGTTATTTAAATTCTCTACTTCTTTTAATTTGGGCATTTCTTATTTTTGTAAATGATCAGCTATTTAAGTTGTCATATTAATTGGCATATATTTGATCAAAATGATATCTAATAATATCATTTGTTTCTTCATCATTTGTTGTGAATTTTTTTCATCTTTCACATTGATAATTTGCCTTTCCTTTATATTCTTTTTAATCAAATTAGCTAATGGGTTTATTTTATTTTAAAATAGTTTTATTTATTACTTCCTAGTTTTATTTATTAATTCAATGGCTTTTTATCTTCAAGTTTATTAAATTCATCCTTGATTTCCTGGATTGCTATTTTGTTGTTTAATTGGATTTTTTAACATCTTTTGGTTTTCTAGTGTTTATGGGTTGTTGTTTTTTGGTTTGGGGTTTTTTGTTGTTGTTGCTGTTATAAGCCCAATTCATTGAACAGTTCTTTTTCCTTTTTTGTTGTTGGGTTTTTTTTTAGGCAATGGGGTTAAGTGACTTGCCCAGGGTCACACAGCTAGTAAGTGTTACATGTCTGAAGCTGGATTTGAACTCAGGTCCTCCTGAATCCAGGGCCGGTACTCTACCCAGTGCGCCACCTAGCTGCCCCTCTTTTTTCTTTTTTTTGTTAATGAAAGTGTGTAATGATATAAAATGTGCCTTATGGACTGCTTTGGTTCCAGCCTCCAAGTTTTGGCATGTTATCTCATTGTTGTCACTATCTATGATAAAATTATCAATAGTTTCTATGATTTGTGTACGTTGACCCATGAATTATTTAGGATGAAATTATTCAGTCTCCAGTTGACTTAAATACAGTTTTAAGTCCAAATTCTCTCAATTCTCTCTTCTTTTCCCCAATGTGAAAGCAAGGGGAAAAAATCACCTTTGTTACAAACATGTGTATGTAGGCAAACAAAAAAACAAAAAAATCCCTCTGTCCATCAATTGGAGAATGGCTGAAAAAGCTGTGGCATGTGAATATAATACTATTGTTCAATAAGAAATGATGAACATCTATTGAGAAAGACCTGGAAAGACTTATATGAACTAATGCAGAGTGCAATGAGCAGGACCAGAAAAACATTGTACACAATAACAGCAACTTTGTGTAATGATCAATTATGCATAATTGAGCTCTTCTCAGAAATACAGCAATCCAAGACAATTACAAAGGACTCGTGATGCAAAATGCTGTTCACATCCAGAGAAAAATCTGATGGAATCTGAATGCAAATGGAAGCATACTATTTTCACTTTTTTTTTCTTTTTTTTTTTCCTTTTTGGTTGGTCTCTTGTTTCACAACTATCATTGATATAGAAATATGTTTTACATGATTGCACATATATAATCTATATCAAATTGCTTACCATTTTAAGAAGAGGGGAGAGGAGTGAGGGAGGGAGGGAGAAAAATTTGGAGCTCAAAGTTTTGTAAAAATGAATGCTAAAAATTATCTTTATTTATAATTAGAAAAACAATATTTTAAAAAATCCTTCATTGGTTGTATACAAAAAAAATCTCAATCTGCAATCTAGGTCTACTACCTCTCTATTAGGAAATAGGTGGCACGTTTCATCATGATTTCTCTGGAATTGTAATTGGCCATCGTGTTGATCAGAGTGCCTAAGTTTTCCAGAGTTGTTGTTCTTTACAATATTGTTGCTATCGGATAAATTTCTCCAAATCCTTCTAAATCTATTTTCAGTGGCCTTTTAATTAGTATAATTTTATTGCATTGTGGGTGGTAAAAAGATATGGATATGGCCTTGGTCTGGAGTCAGGAAGACCTGAGTTCAAATCTGTCCTCAGACACTTGAAAGCTGTGTGACTCTGGCGAAGTCACTCAACCTCTTTTTGCCACCATTTTCTCACCTGTAAAATGGGGATAATGAAATTGTTGTTCAGTTGTGTCCAACTCTTTGTGACCCCATTTGGAATTTTCTTGACACTAGAGTGGTTTACCATTTTCTTCTACTCATTTTATACATGAGATACAGAGGCAAACAGGGTTAAGTGACTTGACCAAGGTCACATAGCTAGTAAATATCTGAGGCTGGATTTGAACTCAGGAAGATGATTCTTCCTGACTCTGGGCCTAACACTCTATCCACTGCACCACCTAGCCTCCCATAGGATAATAATAGCACTTGCTTCTAGGATTTTTGTGAGGATCAAATGTGATAATAATTATGAAGCACTTAGCACATAGTAAGTACTATATAGATGTTAACCATCACTAGCTATTATTATTTCTGCATTTGTTTATGACGTTTTTATCTCCTAATACATGATTAATTTTTGTAAAGTTTCCACACACAGCTGAGAATGAGGTTAGTCTCTGTCCCATCTCTTAACATTCTATGAATTAGTTTTTAAGGATGGGTAGCTAAGAAATATGTGGACTCCATTCTATTCTCATTCAATAATCACCAGATATCTCTCATATCTAACTTTTCTAAAATTCTATTCAGGTCATTAATTTTTATCTTATTTTTTGAAGGGGGACAGATTTATCTAGGACTGAAAAGTATACCTTGATGTTCCCCACTTATAGTTTTGCTGTCTATTGTGTGGGGATAATAACTATCCAATCTACAACAAGAGAAACTGAGGCACAGCTTGAGCCAATAGCACTTTATTAAAGGGTCCATGGTCCCCTTTAATGAAGTGGACCTCAAATCTTCCTCATGATCTGAGATGCCCCCTCCTTCCAGGGCCCTTTTTTTATAGGTTTTGATATCTAAACATTCAAGAACAGCTATCCCAGACACAGAATAATTCCATTCGTTGACATATGACACATAGACTAAAATAAGCAAAATAATATATCAGCAGAGTCAAATGTTGAGCAAAGTGAGGAATATGTCTACTGACTGGGTGGTCACATTATGGTCATGATGGACAACAGAGAATGGTCTAGAGTTCCAAAAATTATTTTGGGGGACTTTCCATGTAGTTGATTCACCTCCACCACACTGGGCTTGATCACCATGTCAAGGAAAAACAAGGGTGGAGGTCCTCCAGTCATGATTATACAAGGGATCTTACAATCCACAGCTTATAGCTCTGGGCCCAAAAATACAGAACTTATCATCATATCATATTGAATGACATTGATTGGAACAGAGTAGGGGGTCTTCAATGAATCAACTTCCTCAATTGCACATTGTAAATCTAAATGATTTTCCTTTATCTGTGAGGTGCTATGCCATTTGGTTCTCATATGTTAAGTACTGAACTTAAGCCTATTTTTACTAATTACTTGGTCTGAAATTTTAATTGCTGCCACTGCTGTATTCAGCTGAGGCATAATAGATTTTGTTTCAATCCCTTATTTTAACTCGGAGTCTTTATGTTTCTTTTTCCCCCATAATAATCATTCTGTGAAAGAAAACATAGACAAAAAAAAAACTCAAGAAAAATAAAGTGAAAAAAAAAAACAGCAACAAAAGTTGCTTCATTTACGTTCAGACACCACCAGTTCTTTCTCTGGGGTTGGGTAGCATTTTTCAGCCTAAGTCTTTTAGAGCTGTCATGGATCATTGTGTTGATGAGAATAGCTAAGTCATTCACAGCTGATCATCTTACAATATTGCTGTTACTTTGTACCCAGTACATTTCACTTTGTATCAACCCATGTAAGTCTTTCTAAGTTTTTCTGAGAGCGTTCTGCTCATCATTTCTTATAGTACAATAGTATTCCAACATAATCATATACAACTTGTTCAGCTATTCCCGAATTAATGGACATCCCCTCAATTTCTAATTCTTTTGCCCCCAGAAATGAGCTGCTATAAATATTTTTGTACATATAGGTCCTTTTCCTTTTTTTTCTAATCTCTTTTGGGATACAGACCTAGTAATGGTCTAAGGGTATGCATGATTTTATATCCCTTTGATCATAGTTCCAAATTGCTCTACAGAATGGTTGAATCAGTTCACAACTCCACCAACAGTATAATAATGTCTCATTTTTTCCACATCCCCTCCAACATGTGTCATTTGCCCTTTCTGTCCTGTTAGCTGATCTAATAGGGATGAGTTAGTACCTCAGAATTCTTTTAATTTGCATTTCTCCAATCAATAGTGAGTTAGAGTATTTTTTATATGAATATAGATATATCACCTGAAAACTGATCATATCTTTTGAACATTTATCAGTTGGGAAATGGCTCTTATTTTTATAAATTTGACTCACTTCTCTATATGTTTGAGAACTGAGGCCTTTATCAGAGAAATTTACTTCAATTTTTTTTCAGTTATTGTTGCTAACTGTATTTCATCCATCTTATTCCTTTCCTCATTTATTCTATTCTCTCTCTCCTTTCACCCTGTCCCTCCTCAAAAGTGTTTGCTTCTGATTATCCTCTCCCCCAATCTGCCCCCCCCTTCTATTACCTCCCCTTCTCCCCTTCCCCCTTACTTTCCTGTAGGGTAAGATAGTTTTCCATACCCAGTTGAGTGTGCATGTTATTCACTCCTTAAGCCAATTCTGATGAGTGTAAGGTTCACTCATTTCCTCTTGCCACACCCCTCTTCACCTCCACTGTAAAAGCTTTTTCTTGCCTCTTTTATGCGAGATAATTTACCCTATTCTACCTCTCCCTTTCTCCTTCTCCAAGTACATCCCTCTCTCATACCTTAATTTTATTTTGTAGATATTATCTTTTCATATTCAACTCACTTTGTACCGTGAAATTAATTATGAACAATTATGAAATTAATTAAAACAATATTGATGATTTGGATATATTAAAATGAAAAGTTGTTGCAAAAATAAAAACAGTGTAGCAAGCATAAAAAGAAGATACCGATTGGGATAAAAACTTTTACATTAACCATCTTTGATAAAAGTCTGACATCCGACATTGAAAGTGAATTGACCTATAGATATAACCATTTCTGTTTCCCAAGCATTACTTGAGAGGGGTCTGCCAGTAAGAGATCTCACTTCTTCAACAGGCCTCTTCACTGAATGGGTGTTGCCTCACTCAAAGTGAAAACTTGGAAAGACCTTATCTTAAAAAGGATGAGGTCTCCCACTGCATCCTGGACCATCTCCAGTCATCCTGATCTATATCTGTTCACTGGACCCAGAGGAGAAAGTGTGGCTGGTGACTTTGCACAGCCCTCCCTCCCTCAAATCCAACTCAATGCCAGTCATATCATCATCTACCTGATATCACGATCCTCTTTGAGAATGAAGGACAAACTACAACCACAATCTATTTCCCAAGGATTACTTGAGAGAGGTCTGCCAAGTATACAAATGAAGCAGAGAGAGGAGAGGGAGTCAAATCGTCATAGGAAAGTCTGAGGAGGGAAAGAATGATTTTGGTTGAAGAAATCAGCAAATGTATGAGGTAAAGCTTTTTCATGATAGATAAATATAAATAGGCACTTTTGAAAGAAGAAATAGAATAATATGAAAAAAAGTGTTCAAAATCCCTTATAATCAGAGTAATGAAAATTAAAACAACTTTGAAGTATTGCCTTAAATCTAACCAAATTAGCAAAGATGGGATAATCTAATTTGGGCAGTGTTGTGAAAAACTAGACATGCAACTTCAGTTCTAGTAGAGCTTTATATTGGGCTGACCATTTGGGAAAATAATAAAAAAAATCATGCCACAAAAATCTGCCAAATTATTCATACTCTTTGATGGTTAATTAACAATCTAACTAGTAGATTTGTGCTGACAGGAAGAAAAGGCTTACCTTGAAAAAATATTTATGGCAACACTACTTCTAATAACAAAAAAGATGGGGAAAATTAGGTACTCAACAATTAAAGAATGGTTGGAAAAAATTGTGATATATGAAAGTAATGGTTACTATAATAACCTCGTGTTTGACAAGTATAAAGACTTAAGTTTTGGGGATCACAATTCATTATTTGGCCAAAATTACCGGGGAAAGCTAGAAAGCAGTCTGGCAGAAATTGGACATAGACCAATATTTTACATAATGGTAAGATAAGATCGAAATATATACGTGACCTAGATATTAAGAGAGATTACATGAATATTTGAATAACATGGAACATATTATCTACCAGACTAATAGATAGGTGAGCAATTTATGAATGAACAAGAGATAGTGAGCAGTATGAAGTGTAAAACAGATCATTTCAATTACATTTGATTAAAAAGGTTTTGTACAAATAAAACAAATGTAGCCAAGATCAGAAAGAAAGCAGAAAATTTTGGAAGAAATTTTTTAGCTAGTTTCTCATGTAAAGGTTTCTCAAATATATAAAGAATTTTGCAAAACCTATGAAAATATGAGTCATTCCGCAGTTGACCAAGAATAGGCAGTTTTCTAATGAAGAAATCAAGACAATTTTACTCACTTGAAAAAATGCTCTACATCATTGCTGACTAGAGAAATGCAAATTAAACAACCTTAAGAAATCATTTTATACTATCAAATTGGCTAAAATGATTGAAAGGGAAATTGACAAATGTTGGAAGGAATGTGGAAAAATTGGGACACTAATTCACTGTTGGTAGAACTATGAACTGATCCAACCATTTTGGAGAGCAATTTGGAATTATGCCCAAAGAGTTATTAAATTTAAGTGCAGCTCAGTGGCGCAGTGGATAGAGCACCAGTTCTGGATTCAGGAGGACCTTAGTTCAAACCCAACCTCAGACACATAACACTTACTAGCTGTGTGACCCTAAGCAAGTCACTTAACCCCCATTGCCCAACCAAAAAGAAAAATTGCCTATACCGTTTGACCCAATAGTACTACTACTAGATCTATTTCCAAAGATGAACAGGAAAAAAGTAAAAGAGCTCATGTATTCTAAAACATTTATAGCCACCCTCTTTGTGATTGCAAAGAACTGTACATTGTGGGGATGCCTGTCAATTAGGGAATGGCTGAGCAAGTTGTGGTATATGATTGTGATGGAATACTACATGCTATAAGAAATTATGAGTTGATTATCTTAAAAAAACACAGATAGACTTGCACAAAATAATGAAGAGTAAAATGAGCAAAACCAAGAGAACGTTGTATACAGTAACCGCAATATTGTTTTAAGAACAATTGAGCAACTAAGTCATCTTGACTGCTAAAAAATCCCCAAATTAACTACAAGGGGCCTATGAAAGAAGATGCTATCTACATCCACAGAAAGAACTGATAAACAGAAGAATGTATAGAATGATTTTACATATATGTGTGTGTGTGTGTGTGTGTGTGTGTGTGTGTGTATATATATATAAATAAACATATTTGTGTCTAATGGTAGTCATCTCTAGGGTGGGTGGAGGGAAAGAAGTAAAAAAGAAAAAAAGAGAATGTTGCATGATAGCTTTATTATACATTTAAAAGGAATAGCAAGTTGTACATAATAGATTTGGAATTTCATGTGCAATCATCATTTTTTTTCTATTCTACTATGTTAGGGAAATGCTTGTTTTATTTTTTAAGTTCAGAATAAAAATCATAGAACTGATCTAAACTGAACCTTTTCACATTCACCTTCTAACCTACACTTGTTGTTGTTGAATTGTGTCTGATTCTACAAGACCTTATGGACTTTGTCCACGGTTTTTCTTGGCAAAGATACTGAAGTATCCTCCAATGTGTTCCCATTTTACAGATATGGAAGTAAGGTAAATAGGGGCTGTGATTTGCCCAGGTTTACACAGCTAGTAAGTGTGTAAGGCCATATTTGAACTCAGATCTTCCTGACTCTAGGCCCGGTGCTCTATCTACTGTACCAGCTAGCTGCCCCAACCTACACGAATAACTCTCTGTAAATAACCTACTTCTCTAATACTGAATCCAATAAAATACATCAATCACTCACACAGGTCAAGGAAAAGTGGCTGGATAGCAGATTACAACCTTAGCACTTCTCTGATGGGTAGAAAGGGAAATCACTGTTCAATGGAAATTTCACTCTGGGGTTTAGGTTCTTTGTTCATTCCTCTCCCATCTATCTTACACCTACCGACTGACCTCAATCAGTCATTAAGTACAGGCACAAGCACTGGTAATTCCTGAATTTACCTCTTCCTGATGGCAGAGGAAAAAGATTTATTCCATAAGTGAAACACAAATCAGGACCAATCAGTCATTCAAGAAACATTTCTTAAGTACCTACTATGTGCCAGGCACTCTGGGGAGATGGAAAAAAAAGGCAAAAATCAGTTACTGTTCTCGAGGAGCTCATATTTTATGGGGGGGGCTAGGCAATGGAATTAAGTGACTTGTCCAAGGTCACGCAGCTAATAAGTGTTATGTGTCTGAGGCCAGATTTGAACTCAGGTCCTCCTGACTCCAGGGCCGGTATTCTATCCACTGTGCCACCTGGCTGCCCCTAAGGAGCTCACATTCTAATGGAGAAGGTAATGTATAAAAAGAAGCTGAAAATCAAGGGCAGGGAAGTAAAGACAGGACGAGTACTGACTGTTGGGAGGGGGGGCATGATGAAATACTGCAGGCAAGTAGGAAATGATGAATTGGCTTTCCTGGATCCATTCCTTGAGTGGAGGGTCTGAGAAGACCTCTATGATGTCTATCCTCCACCCTCTCCAAACACAGGGGCCTGAGGAACAGGAAGTATTGAGGTGGTGCAAGTTTCATAGTTGATTTAATTTTGCAGAAAGATGAGCTTCTTGAGACAATGATGAAGTCAGGAGAGCAGCCAGGTGGTAAACAAATGAGGTTCCCCCTTAAATGGAGGATCTGGGAGGAACACACAGTTGAATAGCACAAAAACAAGTGTGTAGAATCTACTTGCCCCTCCACACACACACATACACACACCTCACAGGACAGAATCTCCAGAAAATGAGTGCCCCAAATTCAAGGTTGTCTGTGAGCCTTCATCCTCTAAAACCACAGAGCACATGCCACTACTTTTAATCTTCAGAGGACACAATTAGTTCAAAGCAGAGATTTAATAAAGAATAAAAAGGCATAATAACAAAAATAACAATAATAACATTTCTCCCACAAACTCGAGGCATGATTCCCCACAAATACACATACCAACAGGAGAAGTGGCAACACAGAGGGAGCATGCAAAGAAAAGATGCAGCCATGTCACACCCATGGAGGGGCACCTCACCACTCATTCTAATTAGTTGCTGCAGGGCCAGTGACAATTTATAGTGATGCCTTCATACTGCTTTGGCCTGATCCATTATTTCCAACTTCTGGCTAAGCTGAAATCCTAGGCTTGCTCTTCCTCATGGGAAGCAAAGTATTCACTTTTTTTAAACATAGTCTAATGATTGTTCTTTTAGAAAAGGCAGGAAACCTTGCAAAATGCTTTCCCTTAGGTCCTCCTTACTTGCTCCCTTCAGTCTTGTTTAGGTTACAAAGTCTTAACTTCCACTGGAAGATTCTTATCCTTACGTGCCAACTTCTTCAGAATGAAGAATAGTATTCTCTCATTTAATACCCTCAGGCTTAATTTTTTGGTTTGGATTAAACTTCATGATCTCACGTTAGTTCATGGCAAGCATTCTATTTATCTCTCAATTTTAATCTCTAAAGCCAATAAGCCAGGTAAAGGTATTTGTCCAATAACTGCAAAACAGCTCTGGGATTTGGGTTCCCCAGTTTTATAACCCCAAGTCTTTTCTATTCTCCTGTGTCGATGATCAGACAAGGGAAAAAAGTATACAGACACAAAGCTAAATTCTGGAGATAAGGTCAAGGTCTCTTCCACCAGCTTAGACAAATTCCTGGTCCTTTCACATACAGATAAAGCCAAACAAAGCCAAGAGGAGGCTTTGAGGGACACCCTTATATCCTTCCCTTAGTGAAAAATTTATAGTCCCTGATATAATATAGAATGCATTAAAATATCTGTAAGTATACAAAATTGCATTTAGAAACTAATATATCACATAGATCACAGAATTAAGAGAGCTAGCACAATGAACACAAATTTGGTAAAAGGTACGTGGTCAGTATTTCACGTTTACATTACAATTGTGCGTCACCAACTAAGGTTCATTCAAGATATACATTGAAATAGTGCACATCATGACAGCATTGATGGCAACTTTGACTATGAACCATGGAACACATGACACACAGCATACGTAATAGATTTGTATAGAATAACCAGATAAACTACACACATGCAGAAACAGCACACGCACAGAGAAAAATTGCGAATGTATAACATCATATGTGTCAAAAAACTATATGTCAAAGGTACATACAAAACATTGTATACTACCATATATATAAACGCTGTATTCAGATCAATGAAAGTTCAATAGCCATGTTGCATGACATAGTAAAACATTTCATAAATAGCATATGACAGAAACATATTGCTATTGTTCATGGAGCATGCTGCCAACGAACTCTGATGACACAATTATTGTTCCTGTTTTCTTAAAGCATCTTAAGTAAATTTTGTCACTAGATTAATAGGCCTGGCATGTCTACCATTACACCCTCCTGAGTTTTGGCACAGTATGAACAACCACAGACTCACTGACCTGTGGTCAGAACCCTAAACTTGTGCAGGTTGTGCAAGCTATCCACCCCATCTCCTATGGTCACTCTCTGTTTCCTAGAACACTTCAAAATTAGAATATTATATTGGGAAGGAGCTGCCTCTGGGTTCAGACATGTACTGTTTCATTTTTGTCTTTGTATCCCCGATACTAAGCACAATACCTGTTCAATAAATGCTTGTTGATGGTCTGAAAAGAGGTGCCACTGAGCCTGGGAAAAAATTTGTGTAGTGAGAATGTTCTGACCCACTTTCCCATAGCCAGGCTGCTACATCTCCCCTCAGGTTTCCCGAGTATGCTGAGGGATTTGAGGACATCTCTTTCTCTACTGCCCTCAGCCATAGTCACCATGTGCTGAGGTCTCCCACTATTAGACATCAATGAGTAGGGCACTAGTTACATTTAACCACTTAACATCAAAGTAGTTTTTACAAAGGAGCATTTATGTGAAAGATTTAGTAAGAACAAAATACAAGCGTTTCCCCCCATATGTATGTGTGTAGGGTATGTAGGGGAGACCCCATACCGCTTAGGTGTCAGAGAAGAGTAGTACGCTCTTAGTGCAGTTATTACATAATATTGATCCCACTAAGTTCATGTCTAGATACAACTTGACTCAACTCAGCAACCCCTGACCTAGATCCAGAAGGAATGAAGGAAACAATCAATTTCAAGTGCCCACCATCTTCCAAGCACTATGCTATGTTATAAACATTATCTCATTTGATCCACACAACAACCCTGGCAATAGGTGCTATTATTTATTATTCCCATTTTACAATTGAAGAAACAGAGAGATAGAGGTTAAGTGACCTGCCTAGGTTCACACAGTTAATAGTGTCAGAACCCAAATTTGAATTCTGGTCTTCCTGACTCTAGGCACAGGTCTCTATCCCTGTTGCCCAAAGCCTACCCCTGGCTCCCTGGGGCATCACTGCTCTGATGGCTGAAAATCTGAGTGCTCTCCTGACCTTACAAAACTCACAAGACTGGAGACTGCAATCCCTTCACCTGAAATGGAAGAGAACGAATGTAGAAGTCAAGGACAGAAGCCTTTTCGCAGGGCTACATGGCTTTAGTAGGGAGATGACGTCAAGATCTCTTGCCTTGCAACATCATCTCTCACTGAACCTTGTGCATGAAAGTCAAACCACCAGAATACAGTTGGAAAGAAATGGGCAAGAGAGCAGACTAAGGTTACATTTTTAATATCTTTTGAATGGCTCTTGTCCTGAATATTATTTTGAATGATCTGCAGCCAAGGAGCCTCCTATTCACTAGTTAGCCAAGTAGAACCACTTACAGGTCTACACAGGCTCCACGGTCTCTCCAATGCACTTTCATTACATATAACTACAACTTTACAGCAAAGAAGGCTCCTAGCCTCTTTGTTTGGAGAGGTCTTGTCCAAGACATTCTACCTACATTGCACTTAGCTATCATCCTGTATCTCTCCTCCTTTTCCCAAACAAACTCCTAGAAAAATGCTATATACTCTCTTTCCTCAGCTTCCTCTCTCACTGCTTACTGGTGTCTCAATCTTTTACAACTGAAATTTCTCTCCACAAAGTTATGAATGATGTCTTAATTGCCAAATCTTATGTCCTTTTCTTAATCTTTACCCATCATCTTCCTCTTTGACACTACTGATGACTTGCTCCTCCTAGATACACTCTTCTCTGAATTTCTATTGCACTACTCTGTCCTGGTTATCCTTCATTTCTCCTTTTCATTCTCCTTTGCTGGATCATTTTTAATATTATGCCTTCTAACTCTGAGTGTACCCTAAAGTTCTGTACTGAGTTCTCTTCTCTTTCTCTAACCTCTCTGATGGTGACCTCATCAGCTTTTATTGGTTTATCTCTATGCTGATGATTTCCGCGTCTATATATCTAGTCCTGGTCACTTCTGAACTATAGGGTCGTTGCCAACTGCTTATTGGATATTTCATATTAGATGCCCTGAATGCCATCCCAAACTCATGTCCAAAACAAAACTCATCATTTTTCTCCCCAAATCCAGTTCTCTAAATTTCCTATTTCTGTTACAAGCCCCACCCTCCTTCCAGTCACTCAGATTTGTAGTTTCAGAGTCATCCTTAATTACTCAATTTCCATCACTCCATACATTCAATCAGTCACTAAATCTTGTCATTTGTATCTCCATAACATTTCACACATTTGTCCCTTCTCTTTATTCATATGACCAGCATCTCCATCATCTCTCACCTGGATTATTTCAACAGCCTCCTAATTGGTCTAACTTCCTCAAGAATCTCCCCTCTTCAATCCATATTCCATATAGTACCAAAGTGGTCTAACTAAAGAACAGGTCAGACCATGTAACCTCCTCCCCTTCCCCCCACATATTTATTCCAGTGGTTCCCTATTACCTCTTGAGTCAAATACAGATGCCTCTGCTTGGCATTTAAGACCCTTCACAGCCTTGTTTCAATCTAATTTTCCAGCCTCCTCTTCATATACTTCACAGCCTTTTTAAAGGCTGTCCACCATGCACAGAATGTACTCCTTCTTCACCTCACCTCTACCTCTTAGATTGTCTAGTTTCCTTCAAATTTCAGCTCAGATGCCACCTCCTACATGAGACCTTTGCTGATTCCCCAACTATAAGTGCCTCCCCATTCTACTGTGCTTCTGACTCTCTAGGTAGAGCTGATGCTCCCAAAAATAGCATGGGATCTTGGCATTTCCCTAGACAAAATCCCTCAATTCAGACTATACTGCCTTTAGGGAAGTTCTGACACCCAGAGCCTTCTCTCTGATCCCTATACTGAGGTATTACTGTCTAAACTAGCACTTTGCCTTCCCAGCATCTAGACTCACTCTCTTCTGATTCAACTAACTCACATCACATTTTCCTTCTTTTATGGTTTACATGTTCATAAGAGTGTCTTTTAGACACTGTCTAGAAGAATTGAATTTAATTAATTTTAACACAAGAAGTATAAAGGGTATAGTTTCTGACCTTAAGATCAATTCAGTAATCTGATTCAATAACTCAGCTAGCACCAGCACTCGGCCCTATGGTCCTGCAAAGCTAAATAAGCTTCCAACTCCAGGCTATAACACACAGGGAACTTGTGGCTTCATTGTTCTGTTGTCTTCTGTGAAGAGAATTAAATTGAAAGAATGTAGGCAAAGCTGTTGTTAGTGAACACACTCTCGGTATTGCATCTCTCTACTTTCCAAAGCAACACTGTTTCCTACTTTGGCAAAGCATTTTTATCAATGAACTTGGTTGTGGGGGAACGACAAGGGAGGGAGGGCACCAGGGATGAAGAGAAGGGACTGAGAAGAATGATAGTTCCATGACGTGAACACCTTGTTCTGATTTCATTTTAATGAAATCACATCCAAATGAAGGTAGTACATCTGGAATTATGATTCAACCCCGTGATCTATCACTTTTATATATACACAAGAGAGTAAAGCAGTTTCCATAGAGAGACAATATCACAGCCCACTTAATAAGAGCACAAGAAAGAGAAGACGGTGACCATGACAGCAGCATAAGTTCAGACAGATGTCAGATGAACATTTCTGATATATCATCCCTCTCTATACTGAAACTGCTCTCTGCTGTTGTCTGAGCCTCCAGAACGTAGTCAACTTATCGGTGAGTATTTGACTTGGGACTCATTTCTGAAATGCAAATTAATTTTTACCAAGTAAAACTTAACTTAGAAGTGTGAAATCTTATGCTACTTAACGGTGTGTATACCTACATGAGTGTGCAGAGGCATTTTTGGCTAAGCCCTACTGAAGAAAAGTAATTCTTTTTCAATAATGAGAAAATAGGAAACTAGAAAACTGTTCAGAGGACAAAAATACTATTTCATTTGTTGGCCTGAAGGGAAAGTAGAGTTATCTTGCCATGAGAGAAATAGTAACTCCAAGGTCAGAAAAAGTGTGAAAAGTCTGCTTGTCTAACTGAGAGCAAAAAACATCTGTTTACATGTAGTCTTTTTTTCTGGTTTCTAAACTTGGGAACCAACCCAGAAGTAAAAGGGAATCATTCTACAAAATCCAGCAGGACAATTCCTTTCAACGGTGCACCAAAAGGAAGAGGAGTATCAATAGTGACTTAGCAAAGCTGAAAGTTTGAATATCCAGGAAGTCTTAGCACTATCTGAGAGATCCGATTTGCAATCTTTCCCCCCAGTTGCTACCAATAACAAAAAAATGCAGAATTGCTGAAGAATTGCTGAAAGTTAGCAGGGACCTCACTAGCTTACACATTCAAAAATGAATTACATCACTAATATATCCACTTCCCTGGTACTGACATTCTTTAGGTAAAAGGCAACAGGATACATCTGCTTTTCACCTCAGCCCTACAGTATGACAATTGTTGCTGCTTAAATTTATATATTCTTCCCTTCTGCCTTCTTGGACCTGAAATTTTCATAGTGTCATAGGCTCTAGAGCTGGAAAAGATCTTAGAGATAATGTAATAGAATTCCCTTGTTTTATAGGTAAAGAGACTTGCTCAAAGTTATGCAGGCAGTAAACAGCAAGTCAGCGTTTGAACAGAGAATCTGCTGATTGCAAATATGTCATTCTTTCCACTACACAGTACTTTATCTTAGAAATGTGAGAATAACTTGATTCCACATGTCTTTTACAAAAGACTGAAAAAGAAAAAAACAAAAAACCTTTAAATGCTTTATTTTTTAAATGTTCCGAATATTTTTTCAGAAAAGTTCGACTGTGTCCTTATCTTCCTTATTCCCATGAAGACAGGGCTGATTCCTTGCCAAATCTGTGAAGTAGGTAAAATGTATTTTTGGCTCCTCGCTAAAATCTTCTTTTTCTGGCACTATTTCTCTTCTTCCAGGGCTTAGCACTCTCATCCTGACCTAGGTCTTTCCTGTCATTAAATTTAAGGGAATCAATATATTACTTCTCTAAAGATTATTATGTTATGAAGTATCCTAGAGTGGTCACTGCTTAAACCCAAGGGAATGCCTCTCTGGGAGTGGAATTTCAGGCATGTGTAGGACAGGTAATTTGGGACAGAAGAATTTTCCTGACATTCCTTAAATTAGATCATATAGTTGATTACTACAGCCTGCACCTCCTCCCTTGCTCCTCTTCTCCCCTCTATTTCCCACTTCTGCCTCCCCACCTCCCCCCAGGAAGCCGAATAGTTGAACTTGCAGTAGTAGTTGAAGTAGTAATTGAATTTGAAGACAGCACTAAAGGATTTGAGTAGTAGCTAACAGGAAAACTTTTAAAAATCTTTCACTTTGGCACTTTAACAAGGACAGGGAATCTGAGTAGTGGAGGTTCTAGGACCAAAGATTTAGAGCTAGACGGGAGGTCATATGGTCTAACCCTCTCATTTTACAAATAGGTAAAGTCAAAGAAGTTAAGTGACTTACCCAAGGACATGCTGTTAATAAGAAGCAGAGCCAATATTCTAGGTCCATGTCCTCTGATTCTAGTTCCAGTATGTTTTCTTTCCACTGTCAAGTGGCAGGTTAGAGACACCTGGTTAAAACCAGCCTTCTAAGGGGAGCTGTATTTCCTTTGTGTATGATTTCCTTTTTCCTACACAACATCTCCCTTCAATAACACTGATAATAAAAAAGATTTAAGAACTGCATCCTAGCCTAGCCTAACTGCTGGTGGTATGATTTAGGTTTCAAATTAGCCTATTCTCTTTACCAGATGGCAAAGAAAATTATTTCAGGTACAAAGTAGCCAAAGACAGCAAAGTGTTTCTAGATCAAAACAATTCAGGAGAGACATTTCAGAGTAGTTCTATTTGCTTCATAATTTTGCACTGAACTATAGGATTGAGGAAACTGCCACCTCCTCCCTTCCTCCTCTTTTTCCCTCTATTTCCCACTTCTCCTTATCCCCCCTTCACCCAGGAAGCTGAAAAATTTGACAGAGAAAGAGAAAATTGTGTGACACTAGCCCAGATCTGAATATTTTGGGTGAGTAGAGAAAGGGGCTGAGAAAACATGAGAAATCACCTAGCATACCCTCCTCATTATAGATGAGATCACTAACGTGCCTGCTGTGTGCCAGAATAGTAAGTACTAGGGATACAAAGAAAGAAAAAAATATGGACCCTGTTCTCAAGGAGCTCAAATTCTAACGGAGGAGTGTTCAGGGAAATGCTTCCTAGAAATCTCCCTATATAATCTGTGGAAGCTGTTTGGCAAAAATAAAGCGGAAAGAACACAATTTGAAATCAGATCACCTAAATTAGAACCCCAGTTATAATACTTACTAGCTATGAAACTGTGGACAAGTAATTCAGAGTTTCAGTTTCCAAAATGGAAATAATGATTTTGTCACTACTTATCCTACAAGGTTGTTATGAAGAAAGCAACTTGTGAACAATAAGTGTGAACAGTTAGGTGCTGTATTATTACTTTGTGTTATTATTTTTTATGCAGCATATAACTCTTCAAGAAAATCTTTAATTCAATTTTATACTTAAGGTACCTAAAAGGTATATACAACCATGATTGTATTTCTGTAATTACGACATCAATAGCTACTTAGTTGGCAACCAGTTAATGAATTTATTAGGTACATTTCTTCATTAAAGATTGTCTGTTAAGGCATGGAGAGATTGTGGTGTAGAGGAGGACCTACAGGAAAGAAGTCATTTATCTTCTCTAGTGCATGTGCCCTAAAGACAGGCAGAAAAAAAAAAAGATGTTTTGCCAAAGACAATAAGATAGCTGAATTAAATGCTGGATAAATATTTTCTTATCTATAAAATATAAGGATGGAATTATAATCAAGGGTTCTTAGTGTGTGTGTGTGTGTGTGTGTGTGTGTGCATGTGTGTGTGTGTGTGTATGTGCGGACTCACACGCATGCATAATTATGGTAAACATGTGCCCCTTGGGGAGTCTGGTGAAGTCTACAGACACCTTCTCTGAATATTTTTTTTAAATTTGTTAATTGAAAGAAAGGCTAAATTTCAGTTAGAGATTGGTGAAAATAAATACATATATTTTTCTTGATCCAAGTTCACAGACCTCCCGAAACCAATCCATGGACCCTCTTAGATTAAGAACCCCTGCACTAAAATGATTTTTAAGATTTCATCCATAATTGAATCACTTGCCAAATCTTGTTATTTTTAACTCCACATCATCTCTTGTATTCATTCCTTCTCTCCACTTACATAGTCACTATCCTAATTCATAACTTCATCACCTTTATTTGAAGTATTGAAATACCCTCCCAATTGGTCTCCCTGCCTCATTTTTCTGCACTCCAATTCATTCTCCACACAGATGCCAAACTGGTTTTCCTAAAATGAAAGTTGATCATGTCTCTCTCCTACTAAATGAACTGCTATGTATCCCTATTACCAGTAGAAGTAGAAATATACTCCCTTGGCATTAAAGCCCTTCATAGCCTAACTCCTTCTTACCTTTCCTTAATACACATTACTTTGCTTCACATACACTACAGTCCAGCCAACCTGACTTTACCATTTCTCTCACATGGTACTACTTCATGTTTTTGACTGGCTATTTACCTTTCCTGAAATGCACTGTCCCTCACTACCTCTGCCTCTTAGAACCCCTGATTTTGTTCAAGGCTTAGTTCAAGTGCTACCTCCTACATGAAGCCTGTCTTGATTTTTCCAGCTGCTGATGCCTTCCTCACAAATGATCTTGTATCTGTCTTATTTATGCATATATAGTACGTGTTATCCACCCAGCTAGATTGTAAGTTCTTTAATGTCAAGGATGGTTTATTGTTGTCTTTTTTCCTCTCCCCATTGCCTTACACATAGTAGATGCTTAACAAGTCGTTATTGATTGTTTGTAGAAATCAGTACCAAGGAAAGTCATTATGAACACTATACTGAACTTCTGTAGATCCTTTGGTTCATTCAATCATATGTAATTGGGATATTGCTCCAGGTTTGGGTTAAATCCCTTTTGTTGTTGTTCAATCATTTTTTGGTCATGTCCAACTTTTCATGACCCCTTTTTTTTTGGGGGGGGGACAGTTCTTGGCAAAGATGCTAGAGTGGTTTGTCATTTCTTTCTCCAGCTCATTTTACAGATGAAGAAACTGAGGCAAAGTTAAGTGACTTGCCCAGGGTCACATAGTAAGGTCTGAGACTGGATTTGAACTCAGGTGTTCTTGACTCCAGGTCTGGCACTCTATTCAGTGTGCTACCTAGCTGCCCCATGAACAATCCCTACATGAAAGTTTTTCTTAGTGAGGCACTATAGTCAAGCAGAAAAAGTCTATAGACTTTCCAGGATTTATGCTCCTTTGCTACAGCTTTCAAGAATCCAGAGTCTAAGATAAGGACTTTTAGCAGGACCTCACTAGTAAGTCAACTCCCCTCTTCTCCACACACACACCCCAACTTTACTAGGTCTGTGACTTTGGACAAATATGCAAGCTCAAGTTTCTTCATACAGATGAAAATGGAAATAATACAAATGTACAAAGTTGTTATAAGGAAAATGCCTTGAAAACCTTAAATATGAATTATTATCCTTTGTCCTTTTAGTCCTGACCAGCATCCACTTGGATTGGATCTTTTTTCACCTTTGTATTGAATAGAGATTTCAAATCCAGCCTCAGACACCTACTAGCTTTGAAATCCTGGGCAAGTAACTTAACCCCTTTCAGTCTCAGTTTCCTCATCCATAAAGTAGGGATTATAATAGCACTACCTCCCAGGGTTTTTGTAGAGATCAAATGAGATGATATTTGTAAGAGCCTGGTAAATCTTAAGTGCTATAAAAATGCTTAGCTATTATTATCAACTTCTGTGATTTCATACCTAATCACAGCATACCAAAGGGTGGTCAAGAGTCTAAGAGTGGATTGTCACAGCCTTGAATGAGAGAAAATACAACTGCTTGGGCATTGAAGCAGTATCATTCTCCCATGTCTCCACATACCAAAAAAAAAAAATGTCCTAAATTTAAGAAATACCGAATAAAATAAGCATTAACATATACAAAGTAGAGTAAATGAGAATTATACATGAAATAATGAATGTCCATTACATATTGCCTGCTTTTCCTTTTAAACAAAGAATTCAATATGTTTTTCAAACCTGTTCTGCTTATCTGTGCTTCTTTTTAAACTTTTGCAAATTAAAAAAAAAGTTTCAATGACTGTTTTTTTTCCTTTTCTTCTTTCTTTGACAATATTATTGTTAACCTCCATTTCTTTCTACCTTTTCTCCCTCCTCCAATTAAAATAAAAACGTAAAACAAAACCAACACAACAAATGTGCATAATCAAGCAAAACCAATCTTCTTGGTTAGGAGGTGGGTAATATGCTTCATCAATGGTCCTCTGGAGTTGTGTTTGTTTCATTAATCAAATTTGTTATGTATTTCAAAGTTGTTTTTCTTTACAATCCTTTTGTTATTGTATAAATAGTTTTCCTGGTTCTGTTCACTTCATTCCGCATCAGTTCATACAACTTTCCCAGGATTTTCTGAAACTATCCCTTTCATTATTTCTTATAGTCCAATAACATTCCATTACATTTTTATACCACAACTTGTGTTAAATCATTTCCCTAATAGATGGGCACATCTTTAGTTTCCAGTTGTTTTTTTTTTTTAAATTATGACAAATAGAGTCCCTATATATATTTTTGTATACATAAGTCTTCTTGATCTCTTTGGGGTATAGGCAGGGTTATGCTAGTAAATGTTTAACAACATGAAAAAATATATACATGATACACTTTAACATTTAATCTGCATTAACATCTTCTCCAACACTTTCTTAAGACTAAACCAAGAAAACCATAAATCAAACTCTGATTTGTGGTGTTTGCTGATTTCCAAAGGTATAAATGCTTACACTTATAGCCCTCATAGTGGTAAAAAGGTATTTTCCTTAAGTGCAGGTCTGACAGTGTCGCTCCTCTACTCAATAAAGTGGCTCCCTACTGACTCTGGGATCAAATATTATTTTCTCTTTATCTCATTGTATAAGTTTTATGAAGTGTATAATTATCAGTACAATACTAAATGTATATGCTTTATAAATAAGTATGCACATATTGGGAATGCATACTCAGAAATTTCTTACTGCAGGAGACCCTGTCCAAAATATGTGTGTGTGTGTGTGTGTGTGTGTGTGTGTGTGTGTGTGTGTGTGTGGAGACCATGGGTATAGTGGCTAGCTGCAGTCAGGAAAACAGTTAGTGGTGGCATTGTTTCCAACTCTTCCTGACCCCATTTAGGGTTTTCTTGGCAAAGACACTGGAGTGGTTTTCCATTTCCTTCTCTAGTGGATTAGGGCAAACAAAGGTTAAGTGACTATCAGGGCCTCAGAGTTAGTAATTGTCTGAGGTCAGATTTGAACTCAGATCTTCCTGCTCCAGACCCAGTGTTCTATCCACTAAGTTACCTAGCTACCTCAAGGAAAACTGTGTTTACATGCAAAAATTTAAGTTCAGAGATAATGGCATGACTCAACTTTTTATGAGTTTCAAACACTTAACCTAACTAAACCTTGGGCAACTCCCTAAAATATAAATAAATTATAGAGAATTTGCTATCAGGTTCTTTATATATGTAGAGGTATATTAAATCCATTATTATTATGCTATTTAGAAAGTGGCACAAAATTAATTTTTTCTTTCCTTTATTGAAACAATGAGGTTTTAAGTAGAAGAAAGTATTTGGATTTGGAATTCAAGCACCTGGGTTTGAATCCTGATTCTTCTACTTGCTTTTGGTGATATCCTGAACAAGGAACTTACCTCTCTGGTCTTGATATACTTTGGTAAAATAAGGAGGTAGAAAAAAATACTGTGTAAGGTCTCTTCCAACACTAAATCTTATGAACTCTTGTGTTCTTTCTTCCTTTCTACAGGCACAGCTGTCCAATTTGCTTAGGAGTGGTACACATCAAACACACACCAGCCTCCAATTCTTCAGGTCAGCTAACTCCTTCTATATGACTTTTCCCAATCTAAATGAAAGAGGACTGGGAGCATAGGGACTAAAACAGTGGTGTCAAACTCAAATAGAAAAGTAGGCCCACTAAATCTTACATAAGGATCCCTGCTAGCCTCATAATGACTTAGAAAACCACGTATTCACATTAACTATGTTCTATTATGTTTTTGCTTAATGAGAGAGACAGAATCTAGGAGAGAGCCTTGGGATGTAAGCGTATTAAAGTGGTGTGACATGAATGTCACAATCAGCAAAAGAGATTTATAGGGAATGAGGAAACAGGTAGAGGGAGAACCAAGAGAGAACAGTGTCACAAAAACCCAAATGAAGTAGAAAGTGTCAAATGCTACAGAGAGATAAAAGAAAAAAAAAGATGAGGATTGAGAAAAGGTCAATAAATTTGTCCATTAAGAGATGATTGGTAACTTTGGATGGATTAGTTTCAGCTAAGCAGTGAGGTCAAAAACCAAATTGCAAATGACCAATCCAGGGAACAAGAACTGGATCCTTAAGGTTTGAGAATGAAAAGTCATAGGTTACCTAAGCTGTTGTTCTGAATCCTGCTGGATCTTTCTAGCATCATTTTTAGCACTTTCAGCAGCATCCGTGTGAACCTCAAAAAGAAGATAAAACATGGATGCCAAATTAATTGGCAAATAATTCACTTCAAAGTGCACTGCCTTTTATTTGTATTTGGAACCTTTTTTTCCCATTGGTAGTACAAACCTTTTCTCACTCAGTACCTTTTGCAACTGAGAGCTTATGAATTTACAGCTGATCAGCAAAACAGAGAATATCATAAATGCCATCAGAGTTGTAATAATATCCTATTTCTTTTTCTTCTTTGTCCCACCTTCTTCCCCGTTATAGGGCAGAATGCTGCTTTCTGCTCAATTTCTGTTCCTACTGCTACTTCTAGGAACCTCAGGAACAGGCAGCTCCCACAAGCTCTACCAGACAGAGTCCATCTTCAGCTGTATTAATACAGCTTTATCTGGGGCTAAGAGTCAGCTAGGTGATGACTCCTCACTGAGCAAGAGGAGCTTTGGTTACATTCCCAGTGAGGAACTATCATCTGAGGAGGAAGCCAAAGAGGAGAAAGAAGAAGATGAAAAGGACAAGGAAAAAAGAACTTTATCTGGGGGTAATGGTGGGATTGGGGCAGGGATTGAGGGTACCAGGTATAAGTACCAGTCACAGGCACAACTAACAAGAAAGCTCTACCAGAACAAGGCCCAGAGTGATCGACACACTAAGTTCACCCTGTCCCTGGATGTCCCTACCAACATTATGAACATCCTCTTCAACATAGCCAAGGCCAAGAGCTTGAAGGCCAAAGCAGCTGCCAATGCTCACCTTATGGCACAAATTGGGCGAAGAAAATAAAGATGCTTCTAGAGGTAGTCTAGTAGAAGCTGTAGGGAGTGAGAGTCATGATATTTAGAGAGTCTGAGCATGTCTTTATGGTGAGGGGAGAAGAAGGGTTGGGTAATCTAATTGGTGTTTGTGGTTAGGACCTACCCCTGATTAATCTATGGCACTTATTCCCTCCTAGCTCTGCCTAGTGACTACCTTTTCTCTGTACATATAAACAAAATTGTGTTTTTTAAACTTTAAAAGTCCCAGTTGCTGATGGCTCTTACAACCTGCTATGTTCCCTTCCTCCATCCCTCTGACTTTAGGCAAAGTTAATGTTTCCCTTTTCTCTGAGCCTTTCCCATTTGAGCCCTTATCTATGAAGAGAACTGCCAAGGTTTGTCTCTTTCTTGCCCTTCCCTACACCTACATCCTTCTGACTTTTCACTGTCTTTCATCCAAATCCCCATTCCCCATACATTAAAATCAATATATCTTGAAATCATTCTGATTTATTTGAGTTCTTTTTTCTGCTGTGCTTCATTCCCAATGTCAAGAAAAATCAAGACTGATGGTTCTGGTCACTCATTAGTAGACTGACTTCCTACTCAATACCAAAAAGAAGATAATGTATATATATATATATATATGCTTTGGGGAAAGTTTGTGGTGTGTGGTGGTTGTGTATGTGTGGTGGTGAGGGAAATGTTGAGAGAGGCTAGGCTGGCTTTAGATTATATATGCTACTGACTTTTGTATTGAAGCCATTCCCAATATCAGAAACCACCCATGATAATAATCTAGATCAGTTTCTGAAAGGAGTTAAAGGGGAAGAGCCATTTGTGTGAAACACAAATTACAAAGAAAGAGAAAACATGGAAAGTGTGTTGTATTTGAAGTCAGAAGATCTGAGTTCAAATCCAAACTCTGATATTATCTCTGTGACCTTGGTCAAGTCACTTAAATTTTTCTGAGCCTCAATTTCCTAAATTGTAAAATGAGGGCTTTAGACAAGATTATTTCTAAGGTGTCTTCCAGCTGAATTTTTATTATTCTAGGACAGAGTCATGGGGCAATACTTTTAAAGCACCCTTTCTCCAATGTATAACTCAAATAAGACTCAAGAGAACAGCACAAAATCACAGAATTTGAGAGCTGGAAGAGACCTCAGTGGACATTTGGTCCACCTCATAGCTTTAAAGAATCCCTAGTACAATATACCCAACAAGTGACCATCCAATCTCTGCCAAAGGATCTCCAAGTAGGAGGAACCTTTCATATCTTGAGACAAGTCTTTTAACATAAAGATTCCTCTAATTGTTAGGCAAGTGTTCCTGACATCAGTTCTAAATTTCTTGGTTCTACCTTCTGGAGCCAAACAGAGCAATTCTAATCCCCCTTTCACACAACAACCTTTCAGATATTTGAACACAGCTATTGAGAGGCAGAATGGTAGATGGGAAAGAATTCCTACTCTGAAGTTAGAGGTCTTGGGTTCAAATCTTGCCTCTAATGCTTTTGTGAGTTTGGGCAAATCACATGGCTACCCATCTCATTAGTATGAAAATTTGCTTTCATCGTTAACAAATTATAAAATGATATATATACCAAAGAATTATTTTAAAATAAATTTCTTTATGATTTATTATCAGCAAATATTTGATTTGTATACCTATTTTGCATGCCTGTATAGCCGAGGTTATGTAAACATTTCTTGGGCAAAAAGGGGTCACAAGTGGAAAAAGTTTAAGAAGCCCTGCTCTATAGCATTAGAGAAGTTTGGAAGGAAGAAGGGTTTAGGGACAAAAATAATGAGTTTGAGGTGTCTGAAAGGACAGCAGAGAGGTTAGAACTGGACAAATAGATTTGAGAATCATCAGCATAGAAATATAATTAAATCCTTAGGAGTGATGAGTTCACCAAGTGAAGTAATATCGAGGGAGAAGAGATAAGGCTGCCTCAGTGGAAGGGATATTACAATGATGAAATATTTGCATGCTAAGAGGTGGGAAAGAAATTTGTTGTCTCAGAACTCTAATGTCTTCAAGGAGGAAGCAAATAAGACAGAAAGCCTAGGAGCAGTTTTGCCATATTTTGATCATCTTAAGAAAAAAAAAAGAGATAGAAAAAAATAATATATTAGGGTAGAAAGAGGGAAGAGGGGGATAGACCTTATTTATGCCATATAATTGGTTTGCATAAGATTATACAAAAGTAGAGGAAGGGGTGGGAGGAGTAATTTACACATGAAACTCACTTTCATCTGAACTGAATAAAGTGGAGTAGAATACCCCACCCACCCACACAAAGTTTGGTAAAGAAACTAAACTCATTAGAAATAAAGAAACATTAAAGGGGCAGCTAGGCGACCCAGTGGATAGAGCTCTGGCCTTGGGATCAGGAGGACCTCAGTTCAAATCTGGCCTTAGACACTTGATGCTTACTAGCTGTGTGACCCTGGTCAAGTCACTTAATCCTGATTGCCTCACCATTAAACTCAGGAAGGAATCAGGAGAAACAGAAGTGGGGTGAGAAGGGAATTAAGTGGGAAGACTGACTTATCAAAGGATTAATGAAAGAAAAACAAACTCTAGCTTTAGAGGGTGAATTGTGAAGAAGAGAATAGAAGAAAATAAAGAGAGGATAAGAGTCTGTATTCAGGTTCTGAGCAAGGGAAAGAGAAAAAGAGGAATAGAACACAAGCAGATTCTATCAAATATAGATATCTAGTGTTAAGCACACTCTTCCTCTCTCACCCTTATCTTTTTTGTAAAAAAAAAAAAGGAAAGGGGATAGAGAGTGAAAAAAATGGCATAGAGGTAAATACACAATAATTATTGTGAATGTGAATGGGATTGAACTCACCCATAAAATGGAGGATGGTAGCAGAATGTGATAGAAAGCAGAATTTAACACTGTGTTGTCTATAAGCAGCACACTTGAAACAGGAAGATCCTGTAACATACAGTGCACATACTAAACTGATTTACTATTATTTATTCTGATTAGTGAAATAATAGTCTGACTAGTACCAACAATGTACGCAATCAAATTTTATTAAACTATAATGTTTAATTATCTATTCAGAAATACAAACATCAGCCCCACTAAGAACAAATCACCAGCCTAGTTCCTGGGTATCCTAGCAATCATGTCCCTTACTGGTGCTCACTAGAACATTTCCTCTCAACCTAGCCAGAGATTATGTCTCTTTCCAGGAGACAAGTCTGGTAAGTCTCTGCTAATCAGCATTACCTTCAAGCAAACATTAGGTGCCAGATTATCAAATGCAAGGGAATGCTGGAATCTGTCCTACTCTCAATCTAAGGTATGGCTGATAACTGGGAACTCTGGCTGGCTCTTGTGATTCTCGGTGGACTACATAGCTATGCTCAAGTTCCAATTAATGGTCTATTATCTAATTATTTTTTTTACCACATAAATTGAATGGTATAAGTTATTGATAATGACATTTACTTCATTGGTCATTGGTCCTGAAGGTTCACATATGTGTTACCAGTTGTTTATGAACACACATATGTTGGTTTCCAAAATATACCTCATAAGTGTTATCTCATTGTTGAAAAAACAACTTAACCTAATCTAAATGATCTAATAGGAAAACAACTTACAAGTTACAAAATGGAGGCTTAAAACAAAATGGAGTTGGTTATACTAAGTTAACAAAACTTATTCTCACTACAGATCCACATAAAAAAAGGAGAATGAAGCAAAATCTACTATGTTTTTGGTGGACTCAAAAAAATAGGGACAGAAACCATGACTTCAAATGAGGCAAGTAAAAACAGACTTCATCAAAACAGCAGAAAATGAATTTAAATCAATATTTAACACATATGCACTAAATGGCATGGCATCTAAATTCTTAAAGGAAAAGTCAAAAGATAGTAAAACCATAATATCTGGGGGTCTCAATGTAACCGTCTCAGATCTAAACAAATCTAAACAAAAGATAACTGAAAAAGAAGTTTAAAATCTGAACGGAATTTTGGAAAAATTAGATATGGCCACAGACCATAGCTCTAGAATTAGAAAAGACCTTATATGCCATCTAGTCCAATGTCTGGCAGTTGCTGAATGGGAGCAGAAAGGTTTATAAATATTTCTTAATTGTACAAAGTACCTTTGCAAAAAATTATCCAGGTACTAGGGAATAAAAATTTCATAAGCAAATGCAGAAATGTTAAATACATCCTTCACTGAAAGAAAGCAATAAAATGATATTCAATAAAGGACCTTTAAGTAAAGGATTAAAAATTAATTGTAGGCTAAATAATTTCATCCTAAAGAATTGCTAAGTCAAAGAACAAACCATAGGAAAAACAGAATGTTTCATTTAAAAAAAAATAACAAGACAACTTATCAAAGGAGACTTCAATGCCTGCCATCCTCAATGTGGGGCATATAGGGATTCACTGTTTCAGTTGAAGAGAGAACAAAATTCCCTGGTTATACAGGTCTAATTCTGTTTTGGGTCGATAGAAGAAGGAGCCTGTCAATGGATAACAACTCTCACTGCAATCAAAGTCCAGTCCAGAAAGGAAAGCACTCCAAATGCAACTTTTCAGAACACTACACATTGATTTTACCTCAGCTTTGTCTCTAGAGTTCCAGTTCAGATTCTTCCTATTCCACTTTGTGCTTTATTCAAAATATATCAAACTACTATACATGAATTCAAACAAGAAATGACTGAAATTTCCCCAGCTGGTGGCTCTGATAATTATAATCTTATCTCTTATCCCTAAAATTATAAGGCAACAAATTTATGGCCAGCTAATAAGCATTAACCAACACATAGGATGGGGACAATGTTTTACCAATTTTTTTTTATTCTCCCATCTGTCCTGGTATTTTTGGTGCTTGATTAAGAGTATTAAAATGAATTGAAATGATAGTTGGATAGATCCTACTGGCAGACCCTACTTCCAGGGGCTTTTGAAACTCCATAGATTCAAGACTGACCTTTAGAAAGAGGGAATTCTGCCAGTACAGCAATGTTTGCATAGGTTTGGCAGTAACAGATCTGTTTACCCTCTAGAAATACTTTGATCAGCAAAGTGCTGGAGATAATGTCTCCTTTTAGGGATCAGTAAGCAGTGAGAGCACACCATTATACTAATTATTACTGAACATATTGACACAGAAACATTTAGATTTAAAAGACAGTTGGCCTAAGGAGCTTCTTCTGCATCTCCATCTTTACTATCATTGGAGAAATAAATGGTGGACTTCAATCTTTATGACTTTATTAGGAGCCTAGAATATTCCACTAAATTGGTCTCCAATATCCTAAAATGTGAGAGTACCTTTACTAACGCCTCTCCTTTAACAATCCACGTAAAAGCAACTTGACTCCCACTTCTACAAAATTGCTGACAATAATAACAAACAATGATATGTCAACTCAAGTCAATAAATATTTATTAGATGACTAGTCTATTTCAGATACTGTGCTAAGCAATGGGAACATATAAAGAAAGGCAAAATGGTTTCAATCTTCAAAGAATTTACAGTCTAATGGGAAAGACAACATTTAACAGGATAAATTGAAGATAATCTCAGGAAGATTAAGGAAAATTGGGAAAGACTTCTTACAGAAAGTGGAATTTTAGATGAGACTTGAAGTCAGGGGACCTAGGATGTGGAGGTAAAGAGGGAAGGAATCCCAGGTATGGGTGAAAATAAGGGAAATGTGTGGAGTAAGGAGATGGGTTATCTTATCTGAGGAATAACAAGAAAGCCAAAGTCACTGGATCATAGATTACATGGAGGAGAGTAAGTTGTAAGAAGACTGGAAAGGTAGAAAGGACCATATAACAGAAGACATACGTTTGGCTTTAAAAGCCAAACAGAAGACTTCATATTTAATCTGGGAGGCAATGGGGAGCAACAAGAGTTTGTTGGCAATCATGTTTACTTACCTAGGACCTTTAGGAACATGATTTTGATAGATGAGTAGAAGAGGTACTGGTCTGGGGAGCTCCTTGATTCTGGAAGACCACCCAGAAGAATATTTTAATAGTCCAGGAATGAGGCAATGAGGGCCTATATGAGGGTGGTGACAATCTTGGAGAAGAGAAGGGAATACATACAAGAGATGTTTCAAAGGTAGAACTGACAGAACTTAGCAAAAGATCAAATGTAAGAGGAGAGAGAGAGATGACACCTGGGTTGTGAGCCTTGAGTGACAGAGAAAATGGTGAATATGGGTTCAGGGTGAAATGCATAATAAATATAATTTAGAAATAGGAGCAGCAACTGAGTCTGTGGTAGAGCTGTAGAGTGTGTTCAGGGAAGACTAGTACCTCTGGTATAAGGGCTGCTGAGCTGCTTTCCACTTTTGGTGTATACCTGATCTACGTAACTCTCACCTATGACTCCAAAAAGCTGTAGCATGCACAGTGGCCACACCCCAGTAAACCATTTTGGTAGACAGGTTAAACCAGGTCAAGGGTAACTGGGGGATTTCAAACCTGTAATGAGTTAGGGGGGTGCAATAGTAGGCACAAACTACCACACATGGCAGGGAATCATTGGGAGGAATGGAGTCAGAAACAGCAACAGCAATGGTCTCTTGCTACTTAAGACTTGTGCATCTCATGACCTTCTCATCACTAACAACATCTTCTGTTTACCTATATGCAATAAAACTTCATGGATGCACTCTCAAAACAAATGGCATTTAATAGACTATGTTATTGTAAAGATAAGAGACAGACAGGATATTAGAGTGACAAAAGTGATGTGTGGTACAGAGTGCTGCACTCATCATAGACTTCTCTTCTCCAAGCTAAACAATCACACTCAACAAAAGTGGGGGCCCAAGGCAAGATGACTACCAGAATCAAGAGATTAGAGTGTTTCTCCATGGTGAATAGTTTGCTCTTAACTTGGAGGGAAAGCTGAGCCAACACACGGTTGGCAACAGTGGAGATGAAAAGGAATGGTCAGCTTTCAGAGATTTGTTGTACAACATTGCATTTACTTATCTGGGCCAGAATACTGGCAAACATCAAGACTGGTTTAATGAAAATGATGGGGAAATTCCGAAAGTGCTAAATGAAAAATGAGAACTCCACATGGTTTACCAGCAGGGTGGTTCATCCACCTCTAAGAAGGCAGCATTTAAGTCCATCAAAAATAAAGTTCAGGGGTAGCTAGGTGGCACAGTGAATAGAGCTTCAGCTTGTAGTCAGGAGGACCTGAATTCAAATCTGGCCTCAAACCAAACACTTGACACTTACTGGCTGTGTGACCCTGGGCAAGTCACTTAACCCCAACTGCTTAAAAATAAAAGTAAAGTACAAGTGAAGCTTAGAGAGAGATGCAGGATTCTTGGCTCAGTAAGAAGGCAGATGAAATTCGGTTTTATGCTGATAGCAACAATCTAAATTGTTTTTATGATGTCCTGGAAGCTATTTATGGACCAAAGACCTGTGGTGCATCTCAACTACACAGTGCTGATGGAGCCACATTGATTAGTGATAAGGACATGATCCTAGAGAGACGGGCTGAACACTTCCATAGTGTTCTCAACAGACTTTCATCAATCAATGTTGAAGCAAGCCATCGAGCATTTAGCTCAGGTTGCAGTCAATCCCTCGCTAGCTGAAGTTCCAACTGAAGAAGAGGTTTTGAATGCCATTGGGCTCCTTTTGCATGGCAAAGCACCTGGTGTTGGTTCTATTCCAGCTGAGATTTACAAGGTGAGGGTTCCATAGCTCATACAAAAGCTGACTGAAATTTTCCAGGTTACATTGTTGCAGCTTCATGACGTGTTGTGGCAGAACCACCTCAAAGAATTCAGAGTCAGACCACCTCTAATCTAAGTATAGGCATTTATTGAGATTGATACCTCTCGTGAAGTGGGCTAAGTTCGAAGAGGAACCAGCAACTTCAGTAAAAGAAAGACAGATTTTTATGGGGTAAAGATGCAATTACATAACAAAAATTGTGGTTTGTTAAAGGATTAGGTAATAGGGAAGAGGTCCCAGCCTGAGTGGAATTGTGCCTGTGATTTCCCACAATGCAAACAGAAAAACCCAGTTGGGAGGATATGTATGTATGATAATGATAATATAATGAGCCACTCTACATCATAAGTTCACCTAAAGGACAGCTTTTGCTATTACTGCACAGGTGCCTACTTAGGGAAAGTCCCTTCTATTGTTTTGGGGTCCACATCCTGCTTGGGCATCCTGGTGGTGCTGCTTTCTAATTGGCTGAGTATTGTGGTCCTGTCTGAGACTGGATGGATGTGGTTGTGGTTGAGTGCATGGATATACTTGCTGTTTCTGTGGGAAATATGAGGAATGGTTCTGGGAGCAGTGGCTAAGTAGAGGCAGTGGTTCCCATCACATGGACATGCCTGCTATTTTTGTAAGAAATATGAGTTCATGGACACACCTGTTGTTCTAGTGAGCAGATAAGCATATATGAGGAAGTTAGGCTATTTATTGGGGGGGGGGGCAGTGGCTAAGCAGGAGCAGTGGACTTGCTGTTCAGTGATTAACTCTAACAAGGAAGTTAGAATATTGGGGCTGGGGGCAGCTTTATTAGTATACCATCATTCCCTTCTCAAAAAGCTGGGGCCCAAATTCATTTGAGAAAAGGGATGAAGGTCTCTGCTTCTGTAGCTTCTTCAGGCTGGCAAGGGTGTAGAGCTGTTCCTGCCTCAATGGGTCCTGAGGAGGAGGTTGACTGGAATTGAGCATAGGTCACATCCAAGGGATGATGGGTGAGTATGGGCTGGTATCCATTGTTTTCTGCCAACTGTAGGTGAATTGGCCTGTAGTCTAGGAGACACAAATCTGACAAGCAAGTTCAAGATGCAGGGCCCCAGATATAAGGAGAAAGAAACCAAGAGCCCCAATGATGCTATTATTTACTTTCCATATACAGGATTTTCTGATTTTGTTACTTTCTCAAAAGTTTCTGCTCCAATTCCAGTTTCTTTAGGAGGATCAGATGCTATTGAGGAACCAATCCTATACATGTAAATATTAGTAACAACACTTTTGCAGGTAGAAGCTTTCCACTCCTGGGTTCAATAGTTATACAAATGAATTTGCTTATAGGAGGTTAACTTTACTCCAATTATAATAAAAAAAAAACTTGTGAGGATACTTTAAATAATTAATTCCAAAACAGTACATATACTTTCTTTAAGAAAATTGGTTGCAGGGCAGCTAGGTGTCATGGTGGATAAAGCTTCAGCCTTGGAGTCAGGAGGATCTGAGTTCAAATCCAGCCTCAGACACTTGACACTTACTAGCTGTGTGACCCTGGGCAAGTCACTTAACCCCGATTACCTCACCAAAAAGCCAAAAAAAAATTGGTTGCACTGAAATTCTTTTCCCCAAACCAAACTGAAGATGTTTCTGATTTAGTTTCAGTAGTTAATAGAATAACAGCTAGGTCCCTCAATCAGTTGTACCAATACCCAATTATTCTTACAGCCATTTTGAAACATTTAAAAACCTTATTTCATACAGATGTATTTAGTAACAGGCAGTTAACTAAGCCAAGTACCCGTGTGCTAAATTGTTTAGGCTATAGGAAGGAATACAATTTTAGGCTGAATAGCTCAGATCTAACACACATTTTGTTATAGTAGCTCAGAGGTATCCAAGCCTTATTCTATGGGATAATGATTAACATTGTGTTTTACCTTTGTTTCACAAACTTTGTTTCCCTTTGTCTAATTATTACCATATCATTCAGAAAGAATGTTCTATTCCAGGGATTTAATCTTTCACTTGACTATGCAGGCAGGCAGATGATAAGCCTGAGTACTAATTTACCCAGTTATTTGGGATATGGAACGACTACATATTCAGATTGAAAACAGCAAGATTTCATATACTTGCATTGTACTCATATCTTTCACTGACTACTTTCTCTGATTATAGAAGTTTGCTTTACAAAGAAAAAGCAGGAACCTGCCAGATATGACAGGGTTCTTTGCTCTGTTTGAATTCAGATAAGAGTCACTTTAATTCCATCTCATAGCCAGACTCAGGAATAGTCAGGTGGGAAACATTCCTTTTCAAAGGAAGACAATAGGGAAACTGAGGCAGAAGGGTCCCATCTTAGATCAAGGTTAAAATTGTCCTCTTGCGTTTTCCCAGAAGCAAGCCTCCACCTGTAGTAAGATCACATTCCCTCTGAGTAGCTTGTGGCATTTCTCTCAGATTCTGATTACTATTTCTAAATTCAAATTCAGAATAAAATCAGTGTAGTCCCAAGGGCTTTTACTTCAAATGGCAAGTCTCTACAATCACAGCTTAGGTCTAGATACAATTATTTTTACTTTTATGGAGTTGCAATAAGCAATAAAAATTTACCATGATTTACATACATAAGAGGCTTTCACTCAACATGTTTCACCTGTTTTTCTTTTCTTCTTCAAGTTTAAATTTATCCTGGTGTAAAGACAAAAATCATTAAGAATCATTTCTATATTGTACAAAAACTTGCAGATTCTCAGTAAGCCAAGTTCATTGTTTAGGAGCTCCAAAACCCAAACAAGCTTTTCTTTTCCTGGGGCTGATGACCTTGCCCACCAGATGGTTTCCAGGAATCAGGCAAGTTTATAAATAAGGGGAATCAATTTAATTTGTTTTGCCCTGACTGATTTTTCTTTTCCCTTGCCAGGATGTCTTTTGGGTTTCCCATATTTTATTTTTATGATCCCAGTATATGGTAGCTGGCACATGTGGCCTCCAATCACCCTCTACAGCCCTACATTGGAGGCAACCTTGGCTGTCTTCTTAAGGAAGGGGAGTAGGGAGTGTCTACTCTGTCTACCCTTAAAGCTGCTGTGGGATCAATTTTAGGTTTTAACATTACAACAATGATCCCAAATAACTTAATCCACAGTCTTACAATTTTCATAAGTGAGAACCAAATTGTTTTAGCTGTAAGACAGGGTTAGCAAGGCTTAATAAAATGATATAAATTGTTTTAAACAATTTTTTCCACTGCCTTTTAGTTTCAACAAAATTCAGATTAAAAATTGCTTTGTCCAACACCATTTCTGGCTCACAATGGTCATTCAAATTTTACAATATAAGAGAGTTTTACTACAATTTAGAAATACAATAATAGCACAAACAGTAAACTTCAGATGACATTAATTGCATTTCCAAATCATCACACATAAAAATTATGGATAGAAGGTTACCAGGTGCAGAGGCTGGTTGGTTTCTTACCTCATACTGCCCTGGCCCATCCCCTTTTCCCCTCTTCCCACAGCTGCAGAGCCTGATTGTGGAGGTGGTTGAGTCTGGGATTTGGGAAGGAAGGAGAAAGGCTCTTTGTGTGGGAAGGACTAAGGACCAGGGAGTGCTGGGAGGTTGTAGAGTCTAGCACCAGAATTAAAGATCCAAGGGGGCTATTGAGAAATGGGATTTGGTGGATGAGGAGGGTCCTCGAGGAACCTACAAGCTTTCTGATAGGAGTTTCTCAGCTTTGGGGAACTTGGACCAGAAGCTTCAGGTTCCAGTGGTATAGAAGCAAAGATTTGGGGATTTGAGGGGAGAAGTTCATCTGCTTGCCTAGAGGAGTGGGCTTCAGGGTGCCCAAGGATTCAAATAAACTTCACTTCTGTGTCCACTCCTTAAAAACTTCTGCCAAAGTAGGAGCTTTCAACCTGCCAGTCAAAATGAATGGGACTGTGGACAAAATCCAGGGGCTCCCAGTACCCTTTCCCCCATAATGGAGAGCTCAAAGCTTCATCTCTGAGGTGTCGCTTTTTCAGCTATGCATTTTCCCAATTTATCTTAATGCCAAATAGTATAACAAATTCTGACTTTTCTTAAACATCAAATTAGGAGAGACAGCATTTCACTCAAACTATAATCAGATTCAACTACTTTTGGTTGTATCCTGACTCACACAAACCTTTTCTCTTTCTGTGACCCAGGAAAGGGTTAAGTGTTAGTCCTATTCCAAAGTGCAGCCTTGAAAGCTGCCTCACTTTTATCAGTGAAGTTACCCTTTTTCTCTTAGATAGATCTGAGAGGAGAAGTTTCCCTTCTTTTTTTGTCTGTCCCCCCACCTCCAGAACTTGGCCACAGTCCAAGGAAGGAGAGAGAGAGAGAAAGAGAGAGAGAGAGAGAAGAGAGAGAGAGAGAGAAGAGAGAGAGAGAGAGAGAGAAAAGAGAGAGAGAGAGAGAGAGAGAGAGAGAGAGAGAGAGAGAGAGAGTTAGGTTTTTTTTGGTTGGTTGGTTTGTTTGTTTTTGCCAAGAACCTTTCTTTAAGAGACCATCAATCTTTCCAGCCCAGGTATAGTTTTTTCTTTTCTGGGTGGCTGTGTTTTAAATCTTAGAAGGTGGCAGATTTAGAGATTTTTACATAGATGCAGAGCAAATAAATACAAACAGATCTTAGTAGTCCCATGGGATGGGAGCTGGGACTGAATGCCAGTAAGCCTAAGGAAATCCTCCCTATAGCCACATTCATCTCTTCAGTAGCATCCCACTGAAGGATGAAGAAGAAAAGGACAATCCATAGAAGAAAGGTGTGCTATGAGCTCAGCAATTGTGTGGATCCTTTCAACAACCTTTAGGCGTGTTACTGCCAGGCAGCAGAATGTTTAGAAAGTCTTGAGCAAAGTCTTGAGTCTGCAGTTTCTGCTCAAGGTTGCCCTTGAGCTGGTCAAGACTGGTCCCATGGTTTCTGGCAGCTACAAGCATCTCCAAATTTGGCTAGAGTTCACCTGCAAAGGATTATTGATATGTCAAGCAGTTCTGAGATTCAGAAATCTCTCTGATTGCCTATTTGTTGTGTATTCTCATCATTTTGCTCTCCTGCAAAGAAGGGAATCTCCAACACATCTAACAAATTATTATAATCATTACAGAGCCCTATCCACATGGGGTATCTTTCTCATTGTACTTATAATGTTTCTTTGTGTATTTCACTTATTTTTGTGTTTTATACAAAGCTAGGTGGCACAATGAATGAAATGCTGGGCTTGGAGTCAGGAAAACCTGAATTTGAATCCAGCCTCAGATACTTGCTAGCTGTGTGACACTGGGAAAATCACTTATTTGCCTAAGTTTTCTAATCTGCAAAATGGGGATAATAACAGCATTTACCTCCAAGGGTTGTTATGAGGATCAGACTGCAGCACCTTCAAAGACCTTAGCACAGTGGTTTTCACATAGTAAATGCTATATAAATCTTAGTTATTCAGCACCTATATAGCATGGAAGTATATGAGAGAAGGAATTATATCTAAGTTCCTTCTTAGGAAGGAACCTTAATCTAAGGCTTATTGTCTTTCTCAGCACTTAGTACAGTGCAATAAGCATTTAAAAAATATTTACTGGGGGCAGAGTGAAGATGACAAAAAAAAAAGGCAGGGACTCATCTGAGCTCTCCCCAATTCCCTTCCAAACAACTTTAAATAAAACCTCAAGATGAATTCTGGAGTGGCAAAACCAACAAAAGGACAGAGGGAAACAATTTTTTAGCCCAAGGCAACTTAGAAGGTTGGCAGGAAAGGTCTGTCTCACTGAGGTAAAAGTGGAGCTCAGTCCAGCACCGGCCTGTGCAAGCTAGGCCCCAACAAACCAGCAGTAGGCCTTGGGAATGACTGAATCAGTGCTGGCAGCAGCAGTTCCAGGAGCTCTCAGTCCATAGATGGTAAGGGGGTCAGACAACTGGTCAGAAGGAGATTACAGGGGCAGCTAGGTGGTGCAGTGAATAGAGCTCTGGCTTTGGAGTCAGGAGGGCCTAAGTTCAAATCTGGCCTCAGCATTTAACACTTACTATCTATGTGACCCTAGGCAAGTCACTTAACCCTGATTGCCTCACCAAAAAAAAGAAGAAGAAGAAGAAGGAGATTACAGGGGTCCCTTTGCTGGCAATGGTTGCAGGACTCTGTTGCATTGCCCATGTGTGGATCAGGGTTGCAGTCCTAAGTCGCAGTCCTGGGGTGAGGAGAAGCACTAGTACACTAGAGCTTGTAGCTGCTGGGGAGCTGGGACCCTGGTCACAGCTTCAGGGTAGAAAAGCATGCTTGTGGAAAAAAAAAGAGTGCTTGTGGTCACTCACAGACCAGAGAGCATAGGCCTGAAGAGCAATGGCCACACCTCTCCCTAGATCATAACATCTTGGAAGAATTAAAAACTTACAGACACCCAGAACTAGCTCTGAGAGCATCAGCAAGAAAGGACTGAAGCTTGGGACAGTGCCCCTTCCATCCCAGAAGCAGAGGTCTTCTTTAACATAGAGTTAAAAATCAAGAAATAAGCTGGAAAAACAAGCAAACATAAAAAAAAAAGAACCTGACCATAAAAAATTATGATGGTGACAGAGAAGATCAAAATACAAAATCAGAAGACAATAAAGTCAAAACTGCTATAGTCAAAGTCTTAAAGAAAAATGTGAATTGATCTCAGGCCCAAACAGAATTCCCGGAATAGCTCAAAAAGCATTTTTAAAATCAAATAAGAGAGATAGAAGAAAAATTGGGAAAAGAAATGAGTGACTCAAGAAAATCATGGAAAAAAGAGTCAATAGCTTGGTAAAGGATGTACAAAAAATACTGGAGAAAATAACACCTTAAAAACAGAATGGGTCAAACGATAAAAAAAAAAAGGTACAAAAATCCACTGAAAAGAATTCCTTAAAAAATAGTGTTATCCAAATGGAAAAAGAGGTACAAAAGCTTGCTGAAGAAAACCATTCCTTAAAAGTTAGAATTGGGCAAGTGGAAGTTAATGATGCCATGAAACAGCAAGAAACAATAAAATAAAACTAAAAGAATGAAAAAAAAATAGAAGAAAATGTGAAATTTCCTTGGAAAGACAACTGACCTAGAAAATAGATCCAGGAGAGATAATTTAAGAATTATTGGACTACCTGAAAGCCAAGATCAAAAAAAGAGCCTAGACATCATCTTTCAAAAAATTATCAAGGAAAACTGCCCTGATATTCTAGAACCAGAGGGTAAAATAGAAATTGAAAAAAATCTACTAATCACTTCCTGAACAAGATCCCAAAATGAAAAGTCCCAGTAATATTATAGCCAAATTCTAGAGCTCTCAGATCAAGAAGAAAATACTTCAAGCAGCCAGAAAAAAAAAATTCAAATATTGTAAAGCCCTGGGGGATCACACAAGATTTAACAGCTTCTACATTAAAGGATCAAAGGGCTTGGAATATGTTTTTCCAGAAGGCAAAACAGTAGGATTACAACCAAGAATCATCTACCCAGCAAAACTGAGTATAATCCTTCAGGGGGAAAAATGGATATTTGATGAAATAGGGGAGTTTCTAGCATTCCTGATGAAAAGAGCAGAGCTAAATACAAATTTTGACTTTCAAATACAAGACTCAAGAGAAGCATAAAAAGGTAAACAAGAAAGAGAAATCATAAATGACGTATTAAATTTCAACTATTTCTATTCCTACGTAGAAAGATATTTGTAACACATGAGACCTTTCTCAGTATTAGGGTAGTTGGAGGGGAATATATATATATATATATAGACAGAGGGCATAGGGCGAGTTGAATATGAAGACATGATATAAAAAAATAAAATTAAGGAGTGAGAGAAGATTGTACTAGGAGAAGGAGAAAGGGAGAGGTAGAATAGAGTAAATTATCTCACATAAAAGAGGCAAGAAAAAGCTTTTATAGTAGAGGGGAAGAGGGGGGAGGTGAGAGGGAATGTGTAAATCTTACTCTCATTAGATTTGGCTTAAGGAAGAAATAACATACACACTCAATTGGGTATAGAAATCTATCTGACCTACAGGAAAATAGGGGGGAAGGAGATAAGAAGGGGGATCATAGAAGGGAGGGCAGATTGGGGGAGGGAGTAATCAGAAGCGAATACTTTTCAGTAGGGACAGGGTCAAAGGAAAGAATAGAAAAAATGGGGGTGCAGGATAGGATGGAGGGAAATATAGTTAGTCTTTCACAACATGACCTTTATGGAAGTGTTTTGCATGACTACACATTTATAACCTATATCCAATTGCTTGCCTTCTCAATGAGGTGGGTAGGGAGGGAGGAAGGGAGAGAATTTGGAACTCAAAGTTTTAAAAATGAATGTTAAAAAATTGTTTTTACATGCAATAGGGAAATAGGATATAGAGGCAAAGGGGTACAGAAATCTATCCTGCCCTATAGGAAAATAGAAGAGGAAGGAGATAAGAGAAGGGGGAGCGGTGATAGAAGGGAAGGCATACTATCTTGGGGTGAGGAGAGGGGAGAGACAGGGAAAAAATTTGAAACTCAAAGTCTTGTGGAAGTGGATGTTGATAACTAAAAATTAATTAATTAAAATTTTTAATATAAGAAATAAAATTTTAAAAATATTGGAAAAATATGCACTTAGTTTAATGAATTAATATTAATACATGTTTTATGTATTTTATATTTAGGGATAATTAGATACGGTTAGACAGATTCTTTCTTATATTAGGCCCCCAAACTTTAAACTGCAGGTTATAAATTTCACTTGACTAACCACAGAATGCTGACTAGCGGACCTCCACTCTTTTGTCCTGATCATTAAATGGCAAAGATCAGCATGAGTGAGAGGACCTCTGCATCTCCGCCTTCTTTTGC